>NC_071123.1:24102500-24402500 GCF_024256425.1 Clarias gariepinus
TCAGGTAAACGGTTCAAATTTGGGAACGATTCACTGTGAGAAGAAGTGGGCGGAGAAAGTGACTCATTTGAGTCGAGTCGAGTCGAGCTCAGAGTGATTCATTCGCTCATGACTCATCCTGAGGAATTCATGTTAGAGTGATTTCTCCAAAAAGAAAAGTTAACCAAGACGGTCGAAGTCAAAATGATTCATTTAAGAACGATTCACTTAACGTGTCGAACATTTCAATCGGAACAATTCATCTTCTGAAGAAGAGCTGAGCTCAGTGTGATTCACTAGAGAATGATTCATCCCAATGAATTCATATTAGAGTGATTCATATTTTTTTATTTTTGATTCCTAAAAGAACTTTCAAATGATTCTTCTGAAAATTGTTCACATCAGTGTGATTTGTGTTTAAATAATCCAAACAGAATGATTCATTTGAGAAGAGTTGAGCTAAAATGATTCATTTGAAATGATTCATTTGGATTGATTGAAATGAATCACCTTGACAAATTCATTGTAAAAATGATTGAAAAAAATCCAAACCAAATGAGATGAGTTGAGCTCGGTATGATTCATTTAAGATTTGTTTGTGGATTCATGTGTGGACGAGCCGAAGGGAACGGTACTGATCAGAACATTTGAGTTTAGAATGATTCTATTGAAAATGATTCACCTTGATAAAGTCGAAAAGTGAAAATGGAACAACTCAATAATTCAGAAGGATTAATTTCAGAACAATTTAGATCTAACTAGTTCGTCTGATCTTTCTGTTTCTGTCTAAGATGCAGCCGCAGGGTCTCATTCAGAGCGGACAAACTCAAGCCTTTTTCCAGACACACATCCAGCCGCAAAGCACTGTGGGATACATACAGCACCAACAGCCACAACAACAACAACAACAACCACTACCACCACCGCAGCAGCAGCAGCAACACCTTCATTCCCAGTCTTCGGCGAACAACCTATCAGATTACCGAAACATACTTCCACGGTAGCCCCGCCCCTCTGCGGGAGGGCCAGAAAGGCTGCTGGGATAGCGGATGAAGCGGATGGCTCTGAGGAAAGGATGCTGGGAAGAGCAGATCGCGTGAAATTTATTAATCACGCCAAGCCTAAGAAATACCAAAGCAAAATCCCCTCTGTGCCGCAAAAAAAAGGATGTACGGCGAGTCGAGTCAAGAAGCTCCTGGGGCTAGCTGGGGCTCACAGCAAAGCCACGCCCCCTGACCCTCAACGGAGGCGTCATGAGCTATCTGGTGGAGCCAAGAGAGAATCTTTCGGGGCGACTCGGAAGAAAAGAAGCGCTTTCGTAAAAACGTAAAGTTTTATAAATCATGGGTTTGTCTAGTTTTTCTCTGTCATGCTTCGTTTCTTTTTTTCATGCGGTTGTGCTCGACGTTGTGATGTTGGCAAAGACAAACAAAAAAACTAAATATATTTAAGTTACACTTGTACAGCTGAGTGGAGCAAAGCTAGGATTGGTGAAGCGAAGTGGGCGGGGCTGCATGACACTACGAAGGTAAAGTCAGGTGCACGTTTGTTCTTAAGCGAATGAGAAGCAAACATGACAAAGTCTACGCAGGAAATGAAATTCTAATGACGTGTTTGAGAAGCGACGAAAAAAATGTCGGGATCGCCGGTCGTATCTGATTAGCAAGCTAGCAACACCCCGTAGCCGCATAAAGTTTTTAAGGCGATTAGCGTGAAAAATTGCAGAACGTGGTGTGTTCGCTCTGTGTAGCCGTTTACGCGCACTAAAAGTATTTATTAAGCTGGAGAATTTAAACTGCTTGGAACGTGTTAAAATTTTGAGTGTCGCTAAGTTTTTATGCTAGGTGCTGTAAGGAAATCACAGCGCTAATCTCAAACTAAAACGAGACGGTCAGCGACCTGGTGATGATGGAGGGTGAAGAAAACCGACAAAATCACAGGATTCATCTGAGAGGAGTCGTACTCTTCAGAATGATTCATTCGCTGACTGTTTACCTGAGTAAATCCATAATAGAGTGGTTCCTTTAAAATAAAAACAAACTGCCTCAAAATGATCCATTTAAGAACGATTCAATTCATGTCAAACAGGATGATTCATATGAGAACGTTTGAGCTCAAAACCATTCTTAAAATGATTCATCTGAGAAGACCTGAGCTCAGAATGATTCATTTGAAATGACTCACCTTGACAAATTAATTGTTAGATCGATTCTTACATTAGAAAAAATGCAAACAGAATGATTCATTTAAGATGAGTTGAGTTTGGAAAGATTAAATTAAGATTCATTTGTGAATCCATAATAGAGTGATCTGTCCAAGAACAGTTAACCCGAGAAGGTGGATCCTAAATGATTCATTTGAGAGTGATTCAAGTCATGTCAAAAAGAACGATTCATCTCGTGAAAATCTAATCAGAGTGATTCATGGGTAAACGAGTCAATCAGATGGATTCCCCCTAACGAATATTCGTTATTAAAATTTTAATATTAAAATGATTCCTATGTTCAACGATGCAAACAGAACGATTCATTGGCTCACAGTTCACTTATATAATAGCGTGATTTGTCTAAAAACAGTTAAAGGTGCAGAGGAGGTGGATCTCGATATGATTCCTTTAATGTACGTCAAAGAGAACGATACACCTGAGAAGAGTTGATCTCGAAATGATTCATATGTTGCACGAGTCAAACGGAATGATTCATAGGCTCAGAGCTCAACTCAATGAATCTATAAGAGAGTGAGTTTTCTAAAACAGTTAACCGAGGGGGCGGATCTCAAAATAATTCATTTACGGACGATTCAATTTCAAAACTTTAAAAATAATGATTAAGTAAAATACACTACTGTTTACGACAAGAGAAAAAGAAAACACTATGAAAATCCGTGAACGCTGCTGTGAGACCAGCCTGATGTTTCATCATGTTTCCTTCTTTTTGCTCTTCAGTCAGGAGCTTCTGGATTGATAAAAGCTGATGTTGGGTTAAAAAAGGACGTGTTTCATGTTCACACACACGCACACACACACACACACACACACCATGCCTCTCTGTGCTGATGACCGAATCAGTCTGTGTACTAAACATCTTAAATTGTGCTGCTGATCATAAACAGTACAAAAATACAAAATACTGTGTGTGTGTGTGTGTGTGTGTAAATATATTCGTCCACATGGAATAATTTATATTCTGGTGGGAAAGATGAAGCTAATATCTCATGACTGTTGAAAAATTATATAGTTGTTTATTTTGTAAAATGTAAAATAGATGGAAATATGTTTATGTAAATAAAAAAAAAACAAGTATTTTGTTATGAAAATGATTGACATCTATTATGAGAGCTTTGTGTTGCAAATATTAAATTATTATTATTATTGTTATTATTATTATTCATTCACAATTTTATCTTTTAACCATGTTTTTAATTTTTATAAAAGCTGATCTTCATTATTAAGTGGTTAAAGTCTTTAAAGAATAAAACATCTTTTATAAAGTTAGTTGCTTGTCTGTTTATATACTGTGGATTATTTAGAATAAAATGTAAAAAACCAAAATCACATTTTAAAAACGAATGTGATTGTTGTTAGCGCTGCAGGTAAATGAGCTGGTTAGCGCTCACCAGCTCATTTTTCGGACGGCCCCAGACTTTATCCCTGAGGTTTTTCCTGGAGAGAACGTCTTTGCTGCCCTTCTTAACATGTGTGAAGGCGAGCGCTAGAGTACCATCAGTACTGTGTCATGCCAACAGTAACGCATCCTGAGACCATTCATGTGTGAGGTCGCTCCCCAGCCAAGAGAGACAGCCTCACTCACAAGTTAGTCTGAGAGCACAACCATGAAAAAAGAACGGTACAAAAACATCCTCCAAGAATGACTTCTCCCAACCATCCAGGAACAGTTTGGTGATGAACAGTGCCTTCTCCAGCATATTGTCATAAGGCAAAAGGCAAAAACTGAATGTCTCGCGGAACAAAACGTGGAAATTTTGGGTCCATGTCCATGAAACTCCCCAGACCTTACTCCCATTGAGAACTTGTGGTTCTACACAAACTTAATGTAATTGTTAATAAAACCCTTTGATAATTATTAAACACTTATAATTATACTTCAGTAAACCAGAGTAACATATGACACAAAGATCTAAAAACACTGAATCAGCAGACTTTGTGAAAATGAATATTATTTGTGTTGTTCTCAAAATGCAAATGGATTTTGACTTTTTTTTTTGTTTTGTTTATTAAATCACAAAAAATTACAATTACAATATGAAAAGTATAAAAGTACAAGATTCAGCTATAAAAGACTGAATTATACAAATAACTATCCACAGTTAATTAGAAGATATACTGTACAATATAAGCAAACTTATGAAAAAATATGCAAATAAATAATAACAGTAGATACAGTAAATCAACAAATAAACGGACGAATGAATAACTAAAAAAGGAACAAAAAATTAAATTCAATTGTTCCATTGACTATATCAGATTGTGGAGACAATAGCAGGGAAGATGATGATTATTTTGTTGTTGTTGTTAGATTTAAATGTTTTGTATTTCACAAAGGGAAGGTGAAGGTCTCAAAACAGCTCTTATTGATAGATACGTTTCTGTTACGTACTTATCTTAAACGTCACTTCCTGCAGGGGGCAACACGGCGCCGTTTTCGCTCCGGATAGTGATTGAACTTCCTACACGAAGAAGAGACCAAACTCTTCGGCGCTAATAAAACCCGGAAGTCGATCGTTTGTTTTTGTTTAGTTGAGCGCAGAGTTAGAAATTATTGTTTATGATATAATATATATTTAACGGGTTAAATAAATAAACATTAAAAGTGTTGTTGTTGAGTGTAAGGATATCTGAGATAAATAACAGGAGTCGGTTAGCGCGGTGAGCTAAGCTAATGTTTCTGTTTACGTTTTAAAGGAAGCTGAATGGCGAAGCAAATCCCCCCTGAGCCTGGGTCCGGTTCCGGTACCGGATCCGGATCTGAGTTGTTCGGCGCTTTAGAGCAGCTCTGCGGCTCCAGGACGCTCCGCTTTTCCCCTCCCACCCCGCTGCGCGCCGCCGTGCTCGCTCTCGACCGCTATCTGGGTGACGCGCGCGCCGCTCCCGACGGCGACGGCTACAGCTACGACGTGACGATCACCGACGCGGAGTGGCGCGTGAAGTGCGTCCTGGCGCCGGGGCTGAACCGCCTGGTGCGCGTGAACGCGCTGCGGTGCGGCTCGTGCGTTCTGATCGCGCGCCTCTCTCTCGTGCACGATGAGACGCGGCTGCGGCGGAGCTGCGTGTGTATAGAGGAGGCGCGGTCCGGTTCGGCCGAGCCCGATATCCTGCAGTCGGTACGAGACCCGGAGGCGGTCCGGTGGTGGACGCACGAGGCCGTGGGTTCTGCGCCGCCGGCTCTCGGTGACGTCCCTCTGCAGAACGGCAGGAAGCATTATTTATCTCTGTGGAACAACGAGGACCCGCACGGGGCGGTGTGGCGCCCGCACGCTCCTCCGCCCGACGTGGCGATCGACGGTAACCATGAATGATAATAACCCCCCCCATCCCCCCTGTGTCCTGGCCCCATCCCTCCCCCCCCCCCCCCCCCCCCCGTGTCCTGGCCCCCCCTGTGCCCACCCCGTCAGTGCCGCCCTCAGTAGAAGTAAAAGTACAGGGTGTAAAGAAGGACGCATAACGAGAACCTACAGCGGAACCTCGGCATACGAGTTTAATCTGTTCTGGACGCGAGCTCTCAGTGTCGTGTTGTGGAACACATAATCCCAAAGGAAATAATGTAAATACAGATAATCCGTTCCAGCCACCCTACAGTTTTACCAATATTACCAACACTATAATCATATGTATTTTTTGTACATAAAAACAATCAAAACATTTAGAAAAGACATGTAAATTAAGTTAAATATGAAATAAATAGACATTAAACCTCACCTACCTCTAACCTATGATTTCTCTCGGCACCGGCTGCTTTAAAAACCAAACTGAAAGCGGCTCCGTTTTCTTCTTGCTGCCGTCCTTGAGAACATTCCTGTGACTCCTGGCGCTCCGTCGTCACTAAATCTTGCAACAAAAAAAATAATGGCTTTCCACTGACACAAACAAGTGTTGATCAGCTCTTGATCAGACCCGACTCGCTCATCTGCTGAGGCAAATTCAGCAAAATTTAAATTTGTAACATTTGTATGCCGAGGTACCGCTGCAATTAAACGAGTAAAGGTGTAAACAACTAAATAAGTGGGTGAACTAAATTAATGAGTAGGTTAAGTAACTGTGTATATAAATAACTAAATAGTAAACAAACAAACAATTAAGTACTATAAATGTATGTATAGCAAGTGTGTGCTGCAGCAAGACATGTTAGTCTCTGTCTCTCTGTTTCCTTCTCTGTAACCCCCCCGTCTTAATATAATAAACGGCTCTCTTTCTCACTAGATCTCTATCTCTCTCTGTTTGTCTCTCTCTCACTCTTTCTCTCTCTCTCTGTGCAGTGTCTAAGATTTCTCTCCTGGGAGATCTGGAGGCGTTCCTGGTCTCGTCCAGACGGCCGGTTCCTCTGCTGGTCCGCGTGCTGCACAAATCTCGTCTGAGATATTACGGCAAACCTGGACAAAACATCGACTTTCCCTTTCAGGTGAATAAGAAATTAAATCTTATGAAACTCTCGGGTCGAGATGTAAGTGGTGTAACAGCTGTCAATGCTGGGATTCTGTGTGTGTGTGTGTCAGGCGTATTTCGAGGTGGCCGACCAGAGCGGCGTCATGTCCATGGTCCTGTGGAACGAGCTGTGTCCTGAGTGGTACCAGCGGCTGCCCGTGGGCTCCGTCCTCTACCTGCAGAACTACAGTCTGAAGCGCAGCTACCAGAAGCGCTCCCGGCCTCAGCTCGGCACGCTGCCGCTCTTCTTCTTTAGCTCCACGGGTACTGACCCCTGACCTCTGACCCCACACAAACACCTCACAGCACATCCCCTCAGTGCACCACACACCTGACGCTGGGAGCTCGGGTCTTATTGCAGTGCTTGCATCACTCTTAAGAGTGTGTGTGTGTGTGTGTGTGTCGCTGTATACAGAGATCTGCCTGAACCCCCGAAACCCATCGGCTGACATCACTGTGATTCCTCCTAAAAGCGTTCAGCCGCAGTGGAGCTTACCTGAGGTCACCTACAACTTCATTACCAGGTACACACACACAAACACACATTTTTTTTATATATATATTTGAGATATCTAAGGTTTTTAAGTTTTATTCAGTGTAAATACAAATGTGTGTTCACATTTCTTTCCACTTTGCTTCCTTTCTTTTCTCAGACAGGAAGTGGAGAGTCTGGCCAGTAACCAGGCGTGTGACGTCATCTGTCTGGTGACGTACGTCAGCCGCGTGGAGCGACTCAGGAACAGAGGAAACACAGGTTTGATCAGACAGAACACACGACTCTTATACACTGAGAGCGGACATGTGTGGAGAGCTGTGTGTGTGTGTGTGTGTGTGTGTTTACAGTGCCGGAGAAGTTCTGGACGTACCGGTGGGTTCATGCAGTGGACGGAACCTCGGACTCTCCCTTCATCCTGGAGGTTTTTGCCTCGTCTCAGCCCGAGGTCTTTAACAGCATCTGTCCCAGTGAGGGTTTACTCCACACCCACACACTCCTGTTTATAACACTGTAATAACACACCGTAATGACACGTAGCAGTGGTGGGTTAGGACTCGGGGTTACCGATCGGGTTAGAGGAACGTCGGCAGTTCAATCCCCAGTTCCACCAGGGTGTCATTGTGGGCCCTTAACCCTGTCTGCTGTATCACGCCTGACCCAACTCTCTGACCCTCAAGTAGCACAATGACATAAAGCCCATAATTCACTGGTTTCTAAATGGTTTTTCTGATTTATTATTTATAAATACAGTTTTTTCTTTTTCTCTCGCGTTCCGTTTACAGTGGCGTATCTGGTGTGTACCCACATGCGTGTGTGTCGGGGGGCGGGTCCAAGCTCAGGTTCGGGTTCTACTCTTTACCTGACCAGCAGCTCAGAGACTCAGCTCTTCATCACAGGTGAGTGGTGTGTGGACCGAATGCTGCGGCAGGACAAAAAAAATTAGAGTGGAGTTAGATACACTGTGTGTGTGTGTGTGTGTGTGTGTGTGTGTGTACTCAGGCTGTCACAGGAAGCAGCCGTACGTGTCTGAGCCAAAGGTCAAAGCCTTCATCCAGTGGACGAAGACTCTGAAGGACAGCGCAGTACTGAGGAAGACCAGTGTGGGGGGGTATTACTGTTACCCCCCTCCCCCACCCACCTTCACCCCAAACACCACCAGTGACAGCACGACTAATGGTATATACCCCCAGTATATACCCCCATTAGCTCTGTCACTCTGTCTGCTAGACAAGATTAGACCGGTCTCGCCGTGTCCTTAACGGTGTGTGTGTGTGTGTGTAGATGAAGGAGCGTCTCCATCCTTAATGGCAGTAGGGGACCTACGGAGGGAGCTGGGGATCCTACAGTATCGAGAACGCAAGAGAGTAGCAGTACAAGGCTACATCACTGCTGTGCAATACCACCGGTGGCCACCTGAGGCGCCAGACACCACGCCTCAGCACCAACACCACGTCTGTAGTTCTTAACTTTTATTTATATCTTCACTACTAGAATATCTATCACACCCTGACTCAAGTTGTGTGATTTTGTTTGTTTGTTTGTTTGTTTATTTGTTAACAGGTGGAGGAGCATGACTCGATGGGCGTGGCCAGTGGCTCAGCCTCCTCCGTTAGCAGCGGAACACAGGGGAGCGCGACGTCCCAGAGCGATGCGAAGCGCAGGAGAGTCGAGCAGTGAGTTTCCTTAAATCTGGTGAAATGAACTGATTATGTGGGAGAAAAAAAAAACCAGCACATTTTAAAAATTTTATCCCTTTTAAGTTAATTTTATCGATGTCAGTGAACAACAGGTTTATATAATGATTAGATTAAATAATTCTTAATACTATGACAAACGTACAGTATAGTGGGATTGGGATTTCGGCCACGCCCACTCAGACAGTTAATTAAACACATTCATATTTAAATGTAACAATGTATATATTTTTTTTACAAGTAGTTGTGTGTTAATGGTCTTTCTTGTGTATGTGTGTGCGCGCAGAGGAGTGCAGAAGCAGTACTGGACCAGAGCGAAACAGCAGCTAGAAAGGTAAGAAACTATATTCATCAACGCATTAGTGAAATGCCCAAAAATAAACACACCCTCCTGCTGAACCTGGAACACCAAGCCATCTGACACTCAAGAGTTTTTATACTTTATACTCATCATACTTCCTGTTTTTTCTTTTTTCCTCCCATAGACAGGTCAAGGAGGCGGACCTTGGTGAGGACGAGGACGCCAGAAGACGGACTGATGAACAGGACAGTGAAGCTCTTTCCACGCCGTCGCCTCGGCCTACAGGTACTGGACGCACACCGTTCCTGCGTGTGACACTCGGTGACAGCAGCCATAGGTTCCTATAGTAACGGGGAGTTCCTGTGACGGTGGCGTAATGACATCATTTCCTAACGTTAATGGAACAATCGTTCTCACGTACGAGTCTGTTTTGTTTTGCAGAAAGCAGCGAGACAGAAGGCGCCGTGGACACACAGCAACCTCCCGCTCGGCCCGCCGCGTCCTGGGAGAGCAGCGTCTGGCCGCTAGTTAAGCAGGACGTCACGGATCACGTCCGTCTCGGCCCTCTGGAGCGCGACAGCGTCTCGGAAAAATTCAGATTCGACGATCGAGACGTGGCCCTACGCAGGATCAACCTCAGCCCCGCCAAGTGGAGTCCGGAACAGCTACCGGACGCAGACTCAGACGCACACGTTCCTGTAAACTTCCCAGGATACCTCACTCTCACGTTACTGGGTATGAGAGACCCATCCTACGCCCGTTTCTTTTATCATTTCTATGGTGACAGACTGAGTGTCGTCTTCTGTCCCTCAGGGTTGAATCACCAGGCGGCGCTCGACATCTTCTTCCTACCCGTGTTTTGCGCCGAAGATCCGCGAGCGGTCGGGACGTCCCACTGTGTCCACGACAACACGCTGACGTCATGCCTCTCCACAGGTCATGTCTGTGCGCAGGCCGACTTTTCACCAGGTGTGTGTAGAAACCAGGGGAAAACAAAACAAAACTGTAAAGCTCTTTAAGTTACACATGTCCGAGGGTCTGTATGTACAGTTGTGTTCAAAATGTTCAGTTGCGTTTTATTCTGAATCACAACATGAAGAAAAATGTGCTAAATGTATCATTAGTTTAATTTAAGTGAAGAAAAACTAATATTAGTCTGTTCAAAAAATAGCAGTGTCATCATTCATCTTTACAAAGTGATGAATTTACCGTTTAAACAAAAATGCTTGAAGTTTAATCTTTCTTGTGCATCTCTGAACTAATATTTAGTTGTATAACCAGGTTTCTGAGAACTGCTTCACATCTGTGACAATTGTACTACACGCCACAATTCCTCTGCATTTCTTGGTTTTTCCTCAGAAACAGCATTTTTATTGTCAGGCCACAAGTTTTCTATTGGATTAGGGTCTGAGGATTGGGCTGCCACTCCATAACGTCAATCTTGTTGGTCTGGAACCAAGATGCCGGCATAAGGGATAAGAGGCATAAGGCAACGTGACCTCTTTAAGTATTCTGATGGACTTAAATTGATCCATGATCCCTGAAAAGTGATAAATAGGCCCAACACCATAGTACGAGAAGCTTCCCCATATCATGATGCTTGTGCCTCCACGCTTCACTGTCTTCACAGTGTACTGTGGCTTAAATTCAGTGTTTGGGGGCCTGACAAACTGTCTGCGGCCTCTAGACCCAAAAAGAACAATCTTGCTTTTATCAAATAATATACAAAATATTGTCCCATTTCTCTTTAGGCCAGTCGATGTGTTCTTTGGCGAACTGTTACCTCTTCAGCACATGTCTGTTTTTCAACAATGGGACTTTGCGGGGCTTCTTGCTGATAGCTTGACTTTACATAGCCGTCTTCTAATAGTAACAGTACTAACAGGTAACTTTAGATGTTCTTTGACCTGCTGGAACTGATCATTGGCTGAGTCTTTGCCAATTTTGTTATTCTTCGATCCATTCGAATGGTAGTTTTCCATTTTCTTCCACATCTTTCTGATGGTTTTGATCTCTATTTTAAAGCATTTGATATCATTTTATCAGAGCAGCCTATCATGTTCTGCAATTCTTTGTAAGTTTTTTTCCATCTATAATCAACATTTGAATCAAAGTACGCTGTTGTTCTGAACAATATATGGAACGACCCATTTTACTCTGATTTTCAGAGGGAAATGCACAGGACAACCTTTTCTGCATTTATCCTTAAATAAGAAGAACTTGTTTGACACCTGTTTTTCACAGAATAATTTACCTCTCCAATTGAACTCCACACTGCTATTATTTTGAACACGCCCCATTTCAATTAATGATTAAATTGCATCGAATCAGGTTCATCCAATCATGACTGTTGAGTCCTCCACTACACCTACAAGTAAAATATTCACCATGAAGAAATATAATTTCTCCCAAAAAACAATTATTGATTTGGTTACTGATGTTGGACTGCTATTATTTTGAACACTACTGTATCTCTCTCTCTCTACACAGAGGCGTTTCTGAGCTCGGCCTCGGCTCTGGAGGACGAGCGGGTGGTGTGTCTGCTGGACGTCTGTCTCCTGGGCGAGAACCGGCTTGAGATTGTCTGCCCTAAAGTGTACAGGACGGCGGATATCATCACTCCTGTGTAACACAGATCAGTGTGTCATTCTCGTTCACTCAATAAATTTGCGTTGTAAATAGTAAATATATTTTTGGAATTCTGTACTTCACGTATTTCTTTCTCCTCATTCCCAGAGTAGTTTCGCTTTGTAAAAATAATCATACTTTATTTTTTTTCATTTGCACAAATCAAACCCACTTCCATTTGAAAACATATATTTAAATGTTTAAACTGGCCACAGATCACACATACACTCCATGTTCTACTGTTTTTAGTACAGAATAGAAATAGATTTGATTTAACACCGAGATCAGATCACAACGTGTTAAAAATTGCACTGACACATTCACATGGAAACTGCGGCCCGATCTTCAGGTACGTTCACATTTGATTTTAAATGAGGTATCTTAACAATTTGCACGTGTTTTCCCGATTCCGTGACCTTGCAGACGGACAGCAGCGGATTCGAGTTGTACGTTTTTGCCGTATGAAGAACAGATCTGAAACCGTGAAATCCATTTTTGTTCCTCCTTACAGTCCACCTCCGCTACCCCTCATGTTCTCCTAATCATCCACGCGCTCGTCGATTATCCCCGAGTGCTGTACAGATCCGCGTCGTCGGGATGAGCCTGTCCGTGATCCTGCAGGGCCGGGTCCGGAACAAACCGTGTCTTCTCTGTGGACAAAAAAAAAAGGAAAATAATGCAGACATGCAGTGCTTGAACAGGGACGATTAGGGGGATTTTTTTTTATAATCATAATGGATTTTAACTTTTTTCAAGTATTTAAGTGTAGAGTCTTACAGCTTTAACAGAAAAAAAAAAACTAAACATTTATTTCAACAGGCTTAAAAGTAACTGGACAGCGGACTGCTCAGCAATGTTCATGTCCAGTTTTAACTTGTATCTTTTATTTTTTGACAAAATCAAGGAGTTTAAAAAAATAAAAATGAGTAAAAAAAGTTGATTTCATGTGTTGAATTTGTATTTGGTTGCTGTTCACTGAAATCTTAACTTGCAAAGGAAACTTAATAGTTATAATGTTCTTTCATTAGTGAAGAAAAACCCTTTAATATCTAGAACCTCGGGTCTCACGGAGGATGAACTTCTACAAAAATAATAGAAAGAGAGAGCGTGGAGAAGGAAAGGAAGAGCTTGTGTTACAAAGCGTACCCACGTCATCGTTAAACGTGATCGAGGCGGCGCTATGGCCCGAGTAACAACAAAACAATAACAAAACCGAAAAGCAAAACTAAAGACGAAATGAAAAAAACCAAAAACTGAATAAGACATACTGAATAAGAAAACAACGACAATTCTGTCAAATCGGAAAATGTAGGTAGAGTTGGTGAATGGAATCCTTATCGCCGATTGGACGAGACATCTGTCACTCAATGTATACAAGAAGTACTGCAGCCTCACGGCACTTAAAGGTGCGTTCTGTTCAGCCTGAAGTACCCTTAACGAAGCAGGGAGTAGGGAGCACCCAGCGAAGTAAACTTCAGAATGGAACGCAGCGTTAATGTACATGAGGCTGCAGTACTTCCTGTACGTCTCGAGTGACAGGTGTCTCGCCCAATTAGCGATTAGAATTCAATTTGCGAACCACACCTACGTTTTATGGTTTGACTGAATTGTCATTGTGTTTTCTCATTTTGTTTTCAGTTTTATTTTGTTTTTAAGTTGATTTTGTACCGGTTTTGCACTTCTCAGCCACCGTACACATGGCTGCTAACGGAACCGGCTCACTGGTGCTTATTTATGATGTGACTGCTGATAGACGGAGCAGGATGGACTGATTTACTTCCAGCTCATATTCAGTTATAGATGCTGGAAAACTTGGAGGACTGTTAACATTGAGAACAGCCCAAACTGTTAGCTTTTCATTTGGGTTTTTAAAATGCATGAAAATGAAGAGACTTTGTTGATGATGTAATTCCCACCATATTAATGCAATGGTTGTTTTTGCTATACGTCTTAAACTGAAGCTAGAATTCTACACGTTTCAGTCGCATTTTGATCGTTTTAATTTCATTCGGGTGGTGTAGTCAAAATGCAAAGTTTTCACTGTCCAAATACTTATGGACCCAACTGTACATAATCACGATCATCAAAATGAAGAACGTTCTCAGGCCTTTCTGCATGATACATGTTACTAGAATCAAGTAAAAAAAAAACAAAAAAAAAACACCCAGGTGTGTCTTTTCTCAGCATGAAGTAAGCTTCTGTAATGTTCTCGATAAGTTGCCGTGTCTAAGGAAGTGTAGGAAGGTGTGTTTATTTTCACAACAGAAAAAGAGCCTCACCGTTTACTGGAGGACATGTGACGTCATTAGCTGGTGGTGGTAAAGCCTCCTCTACAACACGGGTATGAGGTTTGGTTTCCTTTACAGCAAGCGGACGAGTTGTGGTCTCGTCTTTAACCAAGTGAGAAGCTTTGGTCAGCGGGGCAGCAGACTCGGGTACATTTTCCACAACTTCAGAAGGCATGTCAGCTGGAGGACTTTTTGAGAGAGAAACCTCCATCACAGCCTCAGGT
This sequence comes from Clarias gariepinus, assembly GCF_024256425.1. Lineage (NCBI taxonomy): Eukaryota > Metazoa > Chordata > Actinopteri > Siluriformes > Clariidae > Clarias > Clarias gariepinus. Next base: position 24,116,769 of record NC_071123.1, read on the forward strand.
CGAGTCATTTCTGGTGAAGGGAATTCTCCAACACCTGGAGTTGCCCCAGGTTCTCCTGCTGAGGCAACGTTGACAGCTGGTGAATCCTCAGATACAGGACCAGACTCTTCTGTAGCAATGTGAGGTAGGGTTGTAACCTTTGTTGCTAAGGCGACTCCTTTGAAAGGGGCAACAGCACCTATAGTCGAGGAACTCCCTGACTCGCCTCCTGGCAAGGAAGGAACCTTTTCTGGTAGTTCATCAGGCTGAGGGACAACCTTGTTTGATGCATCCTGCATTGAAGAAACAAGATAGACTAAATAACAGGCTTTCCACAAGGTTTAGGAGTGTGTTTAGTCAGGGCTAAAGGCAGTGGTTAAGGCATTGGACTAAAAGGTCCTAGGTTCAAATCCCACGACCATTAAGTTGTCTCTGTTGGTCCCTTGAACAAGACACTTAACCCTCAATTGCTCAGATGTGTAATGAGATAATTTAAGTCGCTCTGGATAAGGGCGTCTGCCAAATGCCTAAATGGGAATGTGTTTATGAGAAGTCTCCGCCCTAATTCATCCCAAAGGTGTTCTAACGGGTTGAGGTCAGGACTCTGGACAGGCCAGTCGAGTTCTTTCACATCAAACTCACTCATCCATGTCTTTCTGGACTTCGCTTTGTGCACTGGTAGTCATGTCGGAACAGGAAGGGGACGTTCCCACAAATCTGGGAGCCAAAATGTCTTGGTATGCTGAAGCATTAAGAGTTCCCTTCACTGGAAGTAAGGGGCCGAGCCCAACTCCTGAAAAACAACCCCACACCAGTTCCAACATGACTGCGCACCAGTGCACAAAGCAACGTCCATAAAGACATAAATTAGCGAGTTTGGTGTGGAAGAAAAGGACTGGCCTGAACCTCACCCTAATACAACACCTTTGAGATGAAATAGAACAGAGACTGCAAGCCAGACCTTCTCGTCCAACATCAGTGTCTGACCTCACAAACATGCTTCTGGAAAAATGGTCAAAAATTCCTATAAACACACTCCTAACCTAAGTGTAAAGTCTTCACAGAAGAGTTGAAGGTGTTATATCTGCAAAGGACCAACATCATGTTAATCCCTATGGATTAAGAATTAGTTGTTACTCAAGTTCATACACATGTTTAGGCAGGAGAGCGAATACTTTTGGCGAAATTGTATATCTTTCCACATATGAACCCTAGCATGTTTGTATGCACATGTAGACACATCCGATACCTCTGGACTCGCATCAAGAACAACACCTTTCTCTTTGGGTTTGGATCTGAGCGCGGACGCAACCAAAGAACCTGCACCGTACACTTTTTTACCCGTCACCTACAGGTAGAGATGAGGCAACAGTTAGAGGGAACAGAGTGTCAGAGTTTCTAAACAGCAAATGCGTTCTGATAATGTACCTACAGCATGCTACCTTTAAAACTCGGACACTGCGAGTCGGGTAGCACACGGCAGCACCGACGGCTGTCAACGCCAGAGGAACGGCGATTCTCTTTAGCCGGGAGCCTGAAACCAGCACCGTACGCATGATGACCGCGTGAGGGGAAAAATTTAAAAAGAGAAAGCAAATCTTTTTGCATCGTTTTTTTTTCCTGTGTATAACTTACCCTTGCGTGCCAGGACGAGGCCAGCCAATCCAGATAAGGTGATTACTCCGACTCTGGGCAGGAAGCCAGGGGGCGGGTCCCTCAGGAAATTATACGTGTCTGACGTCACAGAGAGATCAAAAGAATCAAAAGCAAAACCTTCCAAGAACCACCATATACTCGTGAAAAAAAATAAACAGGACTCTCACCTTGTCCGGCCTGGTTGACTGAGGTGAAAGTATTCTGTATAAAAACAAATAAAAGATATATATGTATTAGAATTAACAAAAAACATTTGTAAACCTTAAATGTGGTAAGGGATTTAAACAGGAATTCTGTTCTACCTTCAAACTGACAAATTAAAAGTTGCGTGGATGTTTTACAGTAGAATTAGAGACTTTTACGTACTTTACATGCGGTAATTATATTTATTAGCAAAACACACATCCATGACTCTCATGAACATGCCGTTATGGTTTATGAATCTGGAGACTGACGAGCCCCCAGCGTGGTGTTCACCTGCACGGCTCGGGTGTACGATTGAAGCCCGGCTCTCATCAGCCCGATGTTAGTCTGCAGACGACCCGGTTTCTCCTCCACATACCGGAGCGCTGGAGCCTCTGCGCTGTAAATGCACAACTACAGAAAAGGAATTAAGCAAGATAAAATATGGAGAATCTGCTCCATCACGGTAATGGAGGAGGATGATGTGTGTTTGTGCGCGTGCATCAGATTGTCTCACGTCTCGCGGTGAAATCTGTCCATCTGTCTTCTTCTCAGTCGTGGCATAAACTCGGAGCGAGGCCAATCCCAGAGCAGCCGGCACCGCAGCCAACTTTACCACCTCAGGATTAAACACACACACACACACAGACTTCTTATCTCATAAATCACTGTTTCAACAATGCTGTTGTTCCCAGAGCAGCTCAACAGCTTACCACAGACGAAAGAGACGTTATTCAATGTCCCAGAAATCCTTGTGGTGTTTAGAAAATGTTATGTCCCATACAAATAGATTTATAAACCCATATTTTAACACATAGTTTTAAATGTAAAACTAAACAGTTTCATGTAACAAGTAACTTTGAACTTCTAAAATAACAAGGTGAACGTCTTGTTCACTGCATCATCAGTTAATTATTTTTTTTAATTACTCAAAAATAATGAAAAATCTAAAATAATAAACTCTGGCTTTGGTTTGGATTAAGGGGTGTGCAAACTTTTCCTAATTGCTATTTTTTGTGTTACTCCATGTATGAAAATGCTCCTAAATAAATAAAAAATTACTATTTAAGTAAAAAAAAAAAAAACTATAATAATAATAAATTACAGCAAAAGGTTTAAAAAATACAAGGACATGCATATTTACTTTAAAAATAAAATCCAAGGCGTACTGTTAAAATAAAATTAGAAACAAATAAAATAATTTACAAAATTAATAAGATATAGAAGATATTTACATATTCTTTCAGCATAGCACAAAAGTAATAAAAAAACAAAAAAATCATGCATATTAACTAAAAAAAATAAATAAATACAAATAAACTTTCGGTCAGTTCAAAGTATACTTTTTAAACCAGAAATATTAAATTAAATAAGTTAATAAGTAAAAATTAGATTTAAAAAAAAAATATATATATATATATATATATATAAAATTTCATATCAAAGTAGCAAAAAATAAGTTAAAAAATGACACAAATATGCATAATTACTTAAAAAAAAACTAATTGTTTGTAAGGCCAGTGTACCAGTAAAAAGTTTTTTTTTCCATTAAATTAAAAAAAAATGCATTATTATAAAAGTATGCTAACATTTTATATCAGTAAACAAAAATACAAGGACATGCAATAAAAAAAAAAGAAAAAGAAAGAAAAAGCTATTATAAGAGTCCAAGTTAATTTAAACAATATTTCATTAAATATAAATGTCTAGGGTTTTTTTTCTCCCAAATAAAATCCTGAATCTTAAACATTACTTACTTTACGGATCAATAATTAAATAACAGCCGTTAAATCTAAGAGACACGTGACATTAACGAATCCTTACTGTTTCAGTGTCACGTGACTGGAACATGTTCGAGTATTTATTTTAATCAACTGAAGAGAAACGGAGTCACACGTGCAACTGCTTAAAACAACCAAACGAGCGCCGAATAAACAACACACGCATGTAACATTTCATGTTTTCCAGCTGATATTTGTTTCTATTTTATGCCCGTGTTGTTTATTATTATTAAAAGCAGCCCTAAAGAGAACTTTATCTGGGTTTAAACTCTCACCTTGGCCACCATGGCGCTTCCTGTCACTGTGAGTACGGAAGCCCGGAGCGGTCAGAGCGGCGCGGAAACGCGAAACGGAAATCTCAGAATCCAATATGGCGTCGTTTTACAGACCCTCAGTGAGAGCGGAAGTGTGTGAGGTGTGGAGGGGACAAAATAACTGCAACAGGGAAATGCTTTCTAATTGAAATGTATTAACAACAAATAATCAATAAACAATAAACTGGTGAATGTCTTTAAATGTACTGTAATTTGTTTCACTGGAGTTTGGACATCTATATAAATACAAGAAACATCGGTCACGTTGTACATCAGAACTCGCTCTTACACTGATAGCGTTATGTTTCATCCATCTGAGGACCAGAAAACAGTCTCATAAAAATGACTGTCTGTCTGTCCAGTCAGACGCAGACGTGTACGTGGGATCAACCTGAAATAATAATATTAATAATAATAATAATATCACTGATTACGTTAAAGATCAGCAGGTTATTTATAGCTTTAACCTTAAAACTATTTCTACAAACTCTTTACCTGTGAACGTGTTTTATTTTCGTTACAAATTCTGTAATAGAAAACTATTCTGTAAGCCAAAAGTTTGTGCACCCCCATTGCCATCAGCACGCCTCCATGTCCCTGATGAACAGGACTCTTCAGGACAGATTTATTCCCCTTCCGCTCAGTATATCCGTTCTTCTAGGGAGGCTTTACACTAGATTTTCCGGGGATTTGTGTTCATTCGGCTGCATTAGTGAGCTCAGCCGCAGATGTCTGGATGTCCGTCCGGGTGGCTCCAGTTCCAGTTCATTCCATGAACACGAACGTGAGATTCAGCGGGTTTGAGTTCAGGCAGGGTTCGAGTTCTTCCACTCTAACACACTTTTAACACACCATGTCTTCATGGAGCTGGATTTTTAGACCTCACAGAAACATCAGCATATTGGATCACTCTTAGCACCAGGGTATGGAAACTGTAACGCTAGAGTGTACAGCATACAGAGACATGCTATACATCTGTGTGATTCTCTGGATATGTTCACATCAATCAATTAGGCTCAGATCCTGACACTCGCATGCTAACATTACCTGCGAATGGAGTATGCAGTCAACCCGCCGCACTACCACATCTCATTTCATCTCGTCTGTCTGAGGAGTCCAGCAGTTTTCATGACTTTATTTAGATTAACAATAAAGGCTTGTATATTTTTGTATTAAATCTGATCAAACTGGGTTTTTAGGTTTATTACAATACAAGAGGGTAGCCCGTGGCTACATGCTACCTTTACCTGCGAATGGAGTGTGTGGTCAACTCCCTGCTGCTTCCCACGCTACTCCAGTGCTGTTGCCTACTGTTAAATTAGGTGAGGAACGTGTCTGTGAAATGCCTGTAATGGGATTATCTGTGCAAACACACAATCAACGACCACCGGCAATCACATTTTGCCGTGGACGACGCTGCTTACTGTTACATCCGGTGCGGAATGCCTGTGACACGCCTGTCCTGATGCAACTGTCCACGCAAACGCGCAAACACCGTCTGTCCATATAAACAAACAGAATTTCTGTTTTTATACACACACACACACACACACACACACACAGAGTTCAAGTCATAGCCACTAGGTGGTGTGATGATGTAAAAGTAAGTGTACAAATTAACTGAAATCAATACCATATACTGTATACCTAAGAAAGCAATGTTCATCATTATAAACCGAAGTTCAAGTTAAATACGTTTAAATTCATATATAAGGATATATACATATATTTTGTTATTTTGTTTATGTAGAAAACGTTTCAGATCTTTGAGTTCATCTCATTAAAAATGGGAGCAAATACAAAAGTGTTGGTTTGTATTTTTGTTCAGTATATATATATATATATATATATATATATATATATATATATATATGCTTTAAATGGTCAATTAATTTATATCCAGCCAAGTTCGAATTTCTTATTTTAGTCTCACACAAACATAATGAACATTTTGTGAAACTCATTTCACTTTCCTAAAACTTTCTGGCTTGAAGCACTTTTAAAACGAATCCATAAACTAAGGCAAAACTAGCCATTGAATTAGGACATTGAATAAAATGAGAATCAGAAGCAATTAAGGAAAGCCAAAAGGGTCAAAACAGGTGCCCAAACTCTGGGAGCCGACTGAGGTCAAAATGACACGAATCACAACACAACCTAATAAGTGCAGAGATTTTCATTTATTCCTCTTTTGCATTTAACAATCTTTATCATATACAGTATATATATTTATATATGTGTGTGTATATAGGGGAAAAAAAATAGGAGGGCGAGCCTGCAGTGACACTGGAGTGACATGAAGAGTTCAGAAAGAAAAGAGCAGCGCTTTCTGATGGAGAAGTCTCAGTGCAACTTCCACTTCACTCAGCAGGGCGGAGAGCAGGGCGGGAAATAAGTGCCCTAAACCACAGTGAAGCCCAGGAGAACGGACACACACACACACACACACATGTATATATGTGTTCTTACATATGATGCTGGAGATGCTATAAATTCGGTCCACAGTGGAGTTTATAATATGAGGACATTCCACACCACAGAAACGCAAAGGACTGAAAGTCTGCATGTGTGTGTGTGTTTTTTGTGTTTGTGTTTAGTTGTTCAATAATCTGTACAATTTACACTGTTAAAAATAATTACATTCGACTCGATTCAGGTTACGTCCCCGCAGCCGTTCCGTTCACGCGGTAATGTAAAGCGAATACAATAGAACACTATGAGGAAAAGCTGCGTGAAGCGTAAAAACACATCAGTAAATAGATTTCACACAACGCTGATGTGGACTCGAGCGCGGACAGACTGTAGACTTTTCCCCTCAGATCAACTCAACTAAAACAAAAAGCATACACGTTTCAGCAGAGCTTGGGCTTAACACAACATTCAGTACTGTTTCTTAACACACTCCAGGCTACGTTCATATAAAAAAAAAGAAAAAAATTAAATATTTCTCTTTTGGACAACTGTACATGTAGTTAGCAAGTCTGCTAATTCACAGACAAGCGAATATGACTCAGATGAACTGGACTGTACTCTATTGTGGCGAGTGACGGTGGTGTGATGTACGTGTTATGCTCGGAATAGAAAAATGACAGAGAGTGTGTTAAGGACAGTACTGATACACACAGATGGTATTTTTCCACCAACATTTTGCCAGAGCCAGAGTTAGTCTCAAACAATCCTGTACAATATTCACTGAATGGATTATGATACAAATATGAGGGCTTTAACGAAAGTCAATGGTTCAAAAATGGCACGAATGAGTTAATAAAATAGCTATATAACACTTTTGCATTACTTTCGGTACAGCCCTCGTATTGTGTAATAGTATAAAACCACGAGAGAATCAAGTGAATCAAAACTCATGTTTGACTCATTTTTTAAGAAGTTAAATTCATTTCTTAAAAAGAATGATTAGCGAACAAGCTGTGTAGCCGTCACACTCCCACGACAGCACCTGGATCTCAGCAACCACTTTTTTCGATTGTTAATACATAAACAATAAAAAGCTGATATATTCTTGACATGGATCATTAAAATGTACAGCTCTGTGATCACAGCTTGATGTTACCAAGAAAGCGCATGACACAGTAGAGAAGTTCAGATCCTCAAACAGCTTCGGCTCCAGGTTGGTGGAAAAAAAAAATTCCAACAATAATAAATTCAACTGAAAAAAAAAATTCTACAATCCTTGGACATTCAACTCAGGGTTCCAGAATTTTTAAAAATGTTTAAAAGACATATGTAGATAATTAAATTTGAATTATGGAATTTTTGAACAATTTTAGAATCTTTGGACTTCATTTAATCAAAAGAAATTACAATCCTTTGATTTTAAACTACAAATGAAGGATTTTTATAATACCAAGTCTTTGAACTTACAGTTTGGAAATTGTATTAAAAAATTAAGACAGAGTTCAAGAATTTTTCCAAAAATAATTAGAAAGCTTAAACGCTTACCTCAAACTTCTGGATTATTTTTTAACATTTAAATTTGTTAATTTTTTATTTTTCCTAACAATTTTAGAATTCCAGGATGTTGGACTTAACAGTTATATTTGAGAATTTTATAAAAAAAAAAAAAAGAAAGAAAGAAAGTTTATTAAAGTGTAGAATCCAAGGATTTTTAAATAAATAAAAGTCAACAATTATTTGCATATTTTTTAATCCCTAGACTTTGAATTCATGGTTTGTGGCGTTTCTATACGTTTAAGAATTCTTGCACTTAAAACAAAGTTGTTGTTTTTTTCTTCAAAGAATCCTTTGGATTTTAAAACCACAATTATGGATTTTTCTAAAAGGATTTCAAATTATTGGCCTTTCAAATCAGAATTCTGGTATTTTAGAACAACTTTCGAATTATTTTCTATTCTAAATTCTGTTTGGGAAGCTTCTAAAAAATATATTGTTTAATTTAAAACTCCAGAATAAAAAAATATAAATAAAAAAAAGTCGAATCTTTGAACTTTAATTTTGGGACTTTTCTAACAACTTTAGAATCATTAGACCAAGAATCAGGAATTCTTGGATTTTTAACTGAAAGTTCAAGAATTTTCTAAAAATTACAAAAAAATTTCCAAATAAGTTTGAATCCTTGAACTTTGAACTTAAAATCCTGGCATATTCCAACACCTATAGAAACCTTAGACTTTGAACTCAGTTTGGGAATTTTCTAGAAATTTAAGAATCATTGAATTGTTTAGAAAAGTTTCAAAAAAAATAATGGAATCTTTGAACATTGGAGTGAAATTATTTAAAAACTCTAGAACCAGAGTTGAAGGAAAGACAAAATCTATAAAAAAAAAAAAAAAAAAACGCAACATTCTCGACCTGAATATAAACTAAAAGCATAAGAGGTAATAACCAGCTGCCCCAAGCGAAAACAGTCAGAATACCAGAGAAGCAAAGCTTAAGTCTTTTGTGTTTCTTTTTTTTTTTTTTTAGAAAAGAAAATTAGAAAGCTTCTGTCTTTGCAGTGCCAGAAGATTGCATTCACAATTAAAAGTTCACAGTTTTGAACAGAGGATGCAGCTAGGCAAAGGATATTTCTCTTATATACAGACTCTTCATCAGCTCATTCAGCGTAGATTAATAACTTTTAAACCATGCAGGAGGTCAGCTATGTTCTAAATACTCTAAAGAACCCAAGTTTGATTACAGACACAACGTAGGCTGCCGTTCCTACAGGAAGTGCATCAGTCTCATCAGTCTTCTCTAAGTCTCTCTCAAGTTTCTCACACACACACACACACACACACACACACACACACTCACATACATTCTCTTGCATGCTCTGAGAGTTAACACAGTAGGGCGGTGTTGCTTGGTAACAGAGTGAAGCCCGTTGCCCATGGCTACATGAGCGCTCGTCCTGCAGCATCCCGAGGGAAGGGAGAAACGAGTAAACAAACAAACGAGTCCCGAGAAAACAACAAAAAAAAAAAACTCTGGCAGGAAAAAGAGACGAGAGAAAAAAAAACGAAAGCCGTCTTTAGATCCTGGAGATGATGCGATCAGACGGACGAATTGAGAAGTACGATGAAAAAATAAACAAAAACAAATGTGCACAATTTACACCGAATGTAGTCCAGGTATCTGAGGGTCGCTACTTTACAGGCTAATGTAGCTAACAGTTCATAGTAAGCTTTAACTAGCAGAAGCTTTAAGCTACTATTTAGCAGGGGGGCGTGGCCTAAAGATTTGCTTGTATATTATGATTTCGCCTGATAGTGACAACCAGATTTTGTGAGAAATCTTTCTTCTCTTGTTAAAGTCACACACAGTACACGTAGCTTGTTTATTTGGCTCACTTCTGAGTTGCTGAACTGCTACAGTACGTAGCCTGACTTTGTTAGCTAGCTACGTTAAGCTGGCTAAGAAGACACGCTAGGCTAGTGGTGTTCAGAAGCTACTTTGCGTTGAGGTTCTGACTGACTAGCAAGCTTCTATTACTTATTAGCTACGTTAGCCTCAGACACTTAAACAACATGTCTCAGATGACGTCTGGTGTAAATGTGAATGTTCGATTTAAATCGTTCCTTTCGGGCGCGTGTGTGAGCAGTGATTAACACACATCATGAGCGCGACGACTGCGAATCCGTCTGACGAAAGAAGAAGCAGTGTGTTTGTCCAGGACATGATGTCTTCTGCAATCTTCACATAAGAACAAAAAAAAACAAAAAACAAAACAAACATAAAAACAACAGTTCTCTTACAGTGGCTCAGTCAGCTGTCAGTTAAAGGTCAGATAACCAATCAGAGGGAAGAGGAGGGGCCACAGTGTTTCGTTTACATGCCGTCTTCTGTCCCAGTGTATGTCTTTACCTTTGAGTTTGTTGCAGACACACCGCTGAGAGTCTGTACGCGTCTGTCGGTGTGCGTGTGTGTGTTTCAGACATGTGTCTCTATAAAGGAGTGTGTGTGCATGAGCAGTGTCGGAGACAGGGGTGAAAGGTCGCCGGGTTCAGCAGGCAGTTCCAGAGGGGTGGAGCTAAACTCGCAGATATCCAGGAAGAGCTCTTGGTTCCTCTGCTTCCACTCGCGGAATTTGCGAGAGGTCAGACAGGGGTCATCCAGCAACTGACCAATCACAGACAGGTCGCCTTCTTTAGCCTGAGAAAAACAAAACAGAAAAAAAAATCAGCTCTACAAACGTTTTGGAATGTGTTACGTTTTCCTTCTGTCTTTCCTCTTTTCCTGTACCTTCAGCGTGGAGCGGAGCGCCCGGATGCGGTGGAGTTTTTCGTTAGTGGCCGGGTCGTTGCAGCGCTTGACGAACGAGCGGCGGAACTCTTGCCGTGTTGAGGGTCGCTGGTGTCCGAACGCGGACACGCTGGCCTGCTCCAGAGAGCGATACAGCTCTTCTAGAGGGTCCGGTTCATCAGACACACGCTTCGGAGCGTCGCAGACCCGCTGCCGGACCTCGCACACACTCTCCTCCTCGTCTTCCTCCTCGTCCTCCTCCTGTTCCTCATGAAGCCGGGTGCGGGGGCACAGCGTGCCGTGCGAGCGGTGCCGCGGGAGGCTCTGACTCCTCTGTTTATGGGCATGGCCACGTGGACGGGGCTCCTCGCTGTCCGTCAGCGGAAATGGCCCGTCGTGTCGGGGCGGGCGCCGGCGCCTGGCGGGCAACGTCGCCTGTCGTAGCCTCTCAGGAGAGATGGGAACGCGTCCGTCCCCTCCTGTGCCCGTCTGGAGGTAGTGAAGCCCTGAAGAGCCCACTGGGGTCTCGATCAAGTCCTGCCAGGAGCGGCGCTCGCGCTCGCGATGAGTTGAGCGACAGGACGAGTGCGAGTCCTCGGCAGACGAGTGCGAGAAGGTGGAGCCACTGGAGAAATGGCGCTCGCCAAACGCGCTGGACGAGCTCGTCTAGAGATATAAAGAATCGGTATCGAAATCAATAAACTATCAGCAGAATTAATTCATAGAGGAATCAGTGAGCTGTTAGCAAGAGCTGCACAATTATTTTACAGACAGAAAACCACAACTACAGCAAAAGTGTTCTAGTTCTGAACTATACAGGGCTCGCTCACGGTCTCGCACTCTGTCGGCTTAAAACGACGAAGAGATAAATACTGATAGTGTAAGAGATTTTAAGAAAGAAGAACAATTGGAGGATTTAAAGGGACTTCTTGGATTCTTTTGTTAGAGTGTTGCAGCTTAATTGAAAAAAAAATCAAGGTCTCATATTTATATTCCACTTATTATGTTCAAGGTCAGGTGTGACAATGTTAGTGGTGTCTCGTCTCAGAGAGAGAGAGTGAGACAGAGAGAGAGTAGAAGAGCTCCATTTCCATCAGGACTGTTTCAGGGTACTAATAATATATAAATGATAGAGTGATGGTTTGAAAATACAAGTCATGGTTGTATAGATCTAACAACAAGACTCAAGGTCGGTATGTATTGATTAGAAATGAAGAACGCTGATTATATAAGAACTTGCACGCAGTACTGAGAGACAGAGACAGACAGAGACAGATAGAGACAGAGAGAGGGGACTCACGGCAGGATTGCAGTGGTAAGTCGACTCCTGTTTGAGCGTCATGGATCCATCGACCTCTTCCTGATCGCTCTCACTCCAGTAATCTATCATACACACATGCGTAATGTTTGGCAACAACAAACAGTGCTTTTATCTTTAGATAATTTGGTGGGGCTTTGGTTAAACAACGGGCGTTCAAGTCAAAACGGGACTGGTGAATGAAGAAGTAGAAGCGATTTATTGTCATTTACAGAAGACTTCACGCACAGTTTGGTGATGAGACTCTTAGCTGCAGTAGAACATCTGAACAGCGTAAAAGTTTTAAAGAAGGCTGTATGAATGACAATCCCGGGCCGAGATGGCTCATACTGCAGTCGTTCCCATGAACATTCAGAGAGTGGAAAATCTACGGATACCTTGTCACCGACTTGCAGAAGAAACGCATCTGTCTGTGGGAACTTCACACACAATCAATCACCAGAACCACTTACATAAGCACATTACAGGAACTCGGCTGGGATGCGTGTAGAGACTGGGGACTGAGCCTCCGATAAGAAAAACTCAACTCCATATTACCTTAAACACATCATCTGTTATAGTGAACCTCCTAACACACAGTATGAATGCAGATCAATCCCTGCTATCCGTTATCACCCAGATAAGAATGGGTTCCCTGTTGAGTCTGGTTCCTCTCAAGGTTTCTTCCTATTGCCATCTCAGGGAGTTTTTCCCTCAGCACCGCCGCCCACGGCTTGTTCATCAGTCACTTACAGGGTCACAGGGGAACTGGAGCCTATCCCAGAAGACTTAGGGCACGCGGCAGGGTACAGCCTGGACGGTGTGCCAATCCATCACAAGGCAAACACAAAGACACACCCACACGCTCATTCACACACTACAGGAGATTTGGGAACGCCTATTAACCTAATCTGCATGTTTTTGGACTTTGGGAGAAAATCAGAGTACCCGGAGAAAACCCACCAAACACAGGGGCAACATGCAAACTCCATGCACACAGAACCAGAGGCGGGAATTGAACCCGGACCCTGAAGGTGCGAGGCAACAGTGCCGCCTAAGAACTGTGCCGCCAAACAATCTGATCGTTTTATACTGACTTTCTCACATTTCTTTCGATTCTGTAATTGTAATTCGGAAATTGCAAAAAAAAAGACACTTGTTTAAACTATTAAATAAATGCAATTTATTAGAAATTGAATTACTGCACAATTAAAAGTCCCACTTTGACTTGAACACCGTAAAAACTTTGACTTAAAGCTCTGAAAAGATCAAAGGCACTTTTTGAATGTTCCAGAACACATAACTGTTACTACAATACCTTCATCCGGGCGAGGCACCGGGTCATCCGGAGTGTATCCAATCGCGGCCAAGCCGAGGCGATTCATCCACCTGAACGCAGAAACAAAATAATAAGTGATAGTTCAGGCATGCGCTGCACACTGAGGCTATACAGTACACCTCTGTGATCAGCAAGTGCAAAACTACAAATGCTTGCTGACACCACCTGATACAGATGTAAACCAAATGAAGTTTACCTGTTCATCTCCTCCAGGTGATCCGTCGCAAAGAAGAAGCTCTTAATTTTAGGATGGCAAGCTTTGAAGGCACTTTGAGGAAATGAGAGAGAGTAAAGAGAGAATGAGGTTAAGATCAACAAGGAATCTTAAGAACGAGGGCTCGTATTCACAAAGCTTCTTAGAATTCTCTCAGAGAGCTCCTATTTTAGCTTAAAAAGTCCTAGCTGGGAGTCCTAGAATAAAAGTGATTTAGGAAACTTCTCAGTAAGGAACTCTGAGTAAGGAAGTACAAAAACCTTAAGCCTTAATGAGGAGGTGTGTATCTGCAAAAGGTCTTGAAATGCGCTAGAATATATGATAATAGAACAGACTGTGAAATCAAAATGTTTGTCTATAAAGAAATTGTATAATCATGACTACAGGCTACTTTATGCAAAGTTTCTGTTATAGGCTAAATATCTTAAAGATAATTAAAACAGCTTTAAAGCAACCAACTTCCATACAGTAGTTACTATATTTAAGTTCTTACATTTATTTACCATACTGATTTTATTACTTGTGATCCATTTCAGACTGATGGGAACAAAATGTCTCACCATTTACCAGGTTACATGATTACAGGACGGTCTGTTTAAGTTGTACTTTTGGATGGTATGTAGTCAACAATCCAAGAGAGATGAAAGGAAAGTAAAAGAACAAGAAAACCAAACTGGGCAGAAGAGAAGTGTTTAGTTTTACATTTGGTGTTTAGAGAATATTTCTTCTTTCCGTCATTTCGTCCTCTGCTAGTGAAACTCTTAAACGTCTTAAAAGTCCTCTTCTCTACTCCTAACAAATTTTTACCTTAGGAGCTGTTTTTAGGTTTAATTATTTTTATCTTTACCAAGATTTAGTCCTAAATTTAAGGGGAAATTCTAAGAAAATGTCATAATTCTAAGAATTTTCTTGGAATTTCGTCACAACTTTTAGAAGCTTTGTGAAAACGGGCTCTGATCAATACGTATCTCTGACACTAATGCAGGTTTCTAGAGTATTTGTTCTAGTTCTAGATGATTTTAGGGTAACAGTTCACTCTTATGGACACGCAAACAGATTCAATAACCTGCGTAATTGTTAAAGCTGTAACATAACTCACTGTTTCCTCCTGCACTCGATCGCTCTGTCGATCCGGAACTCCGGCAAACTGATGAACCCCTCCGCCTTCTCGTCCTGGGGAGTAAAAAAAAAATGAGGAGACAAAAATAAACTACAGAGCCAGGGTCGTCTTTCAGTCTTCAGTCGAGCCCTGAGTAATACGCATTCTCGCGGATATTGAACAACTATTTGCAGGTCATTTCTGGCTGAAGCGAAAGGTTTGGGATGAAGGAAAGGAGGACGGCGTCTCTTACGTTCTGGTTGGTGTACCAGTAGAGATCCGAGTCCTTGAGGACGAACCAGTATTTCTTCCATTTCTGGGTGAAGTAGCCCGAAGCGTCCTTCTTCTTCCACAGCCAGCCTTCGCAGTCGCCATGTCCCAGATCCTTACATGCAATACGCCTCCTGCTCGAGTTACTCTGAGAACCTAAACACACACATACGGACAGATGCCTTACATTACAGCACCCGTACAGGATAACTTCACAATCCAACGATGTGTACGGTTTATTTCCCACCTCTGTTTTTCTTCTTAGTCTTGGTCCTTAAGGAGGCATAATGCACTGACTATAGAGAAAACACACGCTCTGTGATTAACATTCAAAACGTTGTGAGATATTAGTGTACTAACGTAACCCTTATTTTCTTCTTATAATGTCTGTCAGCTGTTCGTCATAAGTGTTGATTTGTGCTGGCAAATCAATTTTCCAGATTCACCTCTAGGAATCATTTAATTGATTCGACTCATTCGTCCATCATCAACAAAAGAACTGAGGTAGAGGAACGAACAAAAGGGTTTTACCTTCCTCATGGATGCTCCGGCTTGTCGATCCCCAGCAGAACCAGCATACCTGAGGAAGAAAAGGAGCTTTACGTTCAGTGCCGTGAAAAGTTTTTTTGCATATTTGTTACACTTAAACAATGAGGATCATCGAACAAAATTTTATATTACACAAAGATTAACCCGAGTAAATACAATATTTAGTTTTTAAATGATTATTTTGTTAATAATGGCAAAAAAAGCTGTCCAAACCTGTCTGGTTCTATGTAAAAAAGTAACTCCCTAATCCTAATAACTGGTGGTGCCACCATTGGCAGTAATAATTACAACCAAGCGTTTGAGATAACTGGCAATGAATCTTTCACATCGCTGTGGAGGAATTTTGGTCCAGTCTTCTTTGCGGAATTGTTTTGATTTAGCCACACTGGAAGGTTTTCTAGCATGAGCAGCCTGGAGCATTTAGGATCTCGATCGGATTTAAGTCTAGACTTTGACTAGGCCACTCCAAAACCTTTTTACTTATTTATTTATTGGGCCATTGGACTTTGTGGTGGACTTGCTGGTGTGTTTCAGATTATTGTCCTGCTGCACAACCCAAGTGCATTGAGCACAAAATCATGGCCAGACATTCTCCTTCAGGATTTTCTGGTAGCACCCAGAATTCATGGTTCAATCAAATATGGAAATTCATCCAGGTCCTGAAGTTGCAAAGCAGCCCCAGATCTTTTTTAGATGCACACTTTCCAAAATGTTCAACTTTTGTCTTATCAGTCCACAGAATATTTGCCCAAAAATCTGGGGGAACAAACAAGATGTTTTTTTGGCAAATGTGAGACGAACCATTGTGTTCTCTTCGGTCAGCAGTGGCTTTTGCCTTCAAAGTCTCCCATGGACGCCATTTTTGCCCTCAAGTCTCTTCCTTATTGTTGAATCATGAATACTGACCTTAACTGATGTCCTTTATGAGCTGGCCAGCAGGTTTGGAGAGCTTTTTTCCCTTAATGAATGAAATCATCATTTAAAATCTGGCAACACGAGGCCCTGCTATGAGAAACTCAGCTGCTAAAGGTGATGAGATCACCAGCTACTGTACTTTAGCATTACTGTTCATACATTAGCTAAGCTAACACTTGGATGTGGGGTCATAAATCATGTGGCAAAGTTTCAAAAGAAGAAGAAGAAGAAGAATGTTCATCCTACAGAGGTGTGATCTGTGGTAAAGTTCCTCTCACATGATGTTTTTCACTATGACACAAGACACCTACACTTGCCAGCTTGTCTCCAACCATTTTACAAAAAAAAGGCATGTTTTTGAAGTTGCTCACTATGCAAAAAGAAAAAAAAAATGCTTTTCCGTTTAGAGTTTTCTGTCGCCGGAGAGGTGAGCGTCGAAGCTGTTACCTTTCTCTGCCCTCAGCAACACTTTATACACCACAAAACACATAGGCGCATAATGCACAGGATGTGTGTGTGTGTGTGTGTGCGTGCTGTTGTTTTAACTACAAAACCTAAATAAATATTTTGCTAAACACCAGTCAATATTTAATACACGTATATACTGTAATCTGACAACTTTATAGTTCTGATCAGGGTTGCATTTTTTTAAATTAAGGCCTAAAATCACCACAAAAGCAAATTTTAATAAGAATCTGACATTTCCAACTCAATACCCGGCCTAGAACTTGTTTTTGATGTTGTATCCTCATCCGTCCTTCATGATCCGTATAAACCTACAGTACAGCCTTTCCTTTTTGTTTAAAGGTCTGAATAATTTCAAACCTGTTTTCTAAAGCTGGAGGGGTTTCATTGTGTCCGTTACACACAATGGTGGAGAAGCATGTTTGATAAGGACTTCGATCAAAACAATGTGACTTTTTAAAAATAATTATTACTTAATAAATCCATGCATTCTTCCTATCGTGACCACAGGGGAAAAAACAATATATATATATTTTAATTTATGATTTCAGAGTTCGAGTTTTAGCTCCTGTTGTTTTTTTTTAACCTGAAATCTCGCAACTAGTTTTTGGATTATAGATTTGCAAGTGTTAACCTCTAACTCGATATTGATCTCTTTTCTTTTTCGTTTGTTAGTTTCTCTTTACTGTGAAAAGCGAGTTATAATACCGCAGTTACAGTTAACTCTCTACACTGGTATGATGAGGGAAAAAAAGTGTGAATTGTATTTTAAGCAAAATATATAAAAATACCAATAACGCAAAAAGAAACAAGTAAAAACATAAACCCATAAACTACAGTGTAGTGTAAATACAGTTAATTTCAACCCAAATCATGTCTGCTTGTTCAGGATTAAAACCTGTATAACAACTACAGAACATTTACAGTTAATTATATAACCTATGGTTCTGAATTTCTGAACAAAGAAATTGTTTTTTTAAACCTTTTTATAGTAAATAATGGATTGTAGACAGAGCGGAGACGTTGACTCACCTGTCAGTGTCGGCTCGCAGTGTGTCTGTGGCTCTCTGCGAGACAAGAATGACAGAAACCGAGAAAAAAAAGAAGATCAGAAAGAAGATTTCCTGTTCCAAGCACTGAACTGAAAGTGTGTTAAGATATGAAACTGTCTTTATGTGTGTGTGTGAGAGTGTGTGTGAGTGTGTGGTTGGTGTGCATGCTCAATCAGGTCTGTTTATCCCTTCTGTACTGTGAAAAATCCTAAATGGGTTTTGACAAAATCTCAGAAAAGTCCTAGATAAGAAATCAAGAAATATTTTATTGGCTTGTTTGTTATACAGTACGAGTGCGGAGCCTCACGTGATAATGCGGCATAGTGCTGGTATCAGGTAGAGAGAAGGGCAGCCCTTCAGGGGGTCCCGAGTCCAGCCGCACGGGCGGGGCCAGCATGGACGGGCTGATGGGAAAACTGGGGCTGCTGGGATTGCGGCTCTTTTTCCTGGTCCGCCGGCTAGTGTCGGGCTGGGAAAACTCCGCCTCTTCCTGTAGGACGAGCATCCTGTCATCGCTCAGAAAGCGCATGAGGGAGGAGTCTGAGTCTTCAGGAAAGGAAGAGAAAAAGGTACACTCATTTGTTTAGCGTGGCACTACTGGTAGACCCGCTGTACTAATCAACACCTTCTGACCAACCAGAACTGGTAATTCAACAGCACCGTCGAGCACGAGACCCTGATTCTGCAGTGTGTACACCTGCGTGTGAGTGTGTGTGTGGCACATGTGGTTTTCCTCATTGTGGGTTTCTGGCTGCTATGTTTAGCTCTGATAAAGACTCTCCCACTCAATCTCGATGTGCTGTTTTTAGACTCCTGTTTCCACGCAACACAACAGGAAGAAAAAAAAAAAAAAAGAAAAAAAAGAAAAGAAAAAACATGGTCACCTCTTTCTCGTTTCCAGAACAGAAAAATCCCCACGTATTCAAATAAAACAGCGATTTTATCAGCGTCAGACACCTCGAATAAAATAAAATCCTGAAATACTGATTACTGTAAATGCCTCAAGGCTCGTTATGATTCATAAAAAAAAAAATTACCTGTATGTAAAATTAACTTTTTAATCATTTGTAGAATCCAGTGTGTGTGAGAAAAAGCATTATAAAAAGGGGGCGTGGCTTAGCGGAAGCTGATTTACATAGACACTGAAATGGTGCATTTAAAGGAGGAGTGAAATTAAGACCTGTGTTAATCCATGACAGAAATTCTAACATATTGGACCTTTAATCTTCCTCATGGAACCGTAATATGTAATACGTAATATGTATTTACCTCTGCTTCCTCTCTTGTAAACTCCAGACTCCTGAGGCTCAGCGAGCCACTCGGACGGGTGAGACACCTGCCGGGGGTCACCTGGGGGGAAAAAAAGGGTGTATGTGAGAGTCTGAGTGTGTGTATCTCTGAGAATAATCAGCTTCTGTGAGAAGGGTTGTACAAAACAAAAGTGTGTGTGTGTGTACAGACCTCGTGTTGGGGTTCGGTCTCGGCGTCGGAGTCCTGCATTTCTGGCCATTTCGTCATCCAGCATGGGGAAATGAGGTCCCACCAAAGAAGCCTCCTGATCCATGAAGAACCCTTCAGAGCTGAAAATACCAAAACCAGCCCGGTCCAACTCATCCTCCCTAACGAAAGGGAAAGAGAGAGAATTATAAAATGCTGTGAACTCTGGTAATATAGCAGTAACTAATACTGTTGGAGGTTATTTTATTTTCGAGTGTATACCTGTGTCCGTATGCCGGGGACAGTATGAACACATCATGTCCTGATGGTGTTTCCAAACCAGGTGAGACTCCTAGGGTGCTAGGGGGTGTGGTAGACTCGCTACACGGACTGGTGGAGAGGGGCTGGCGAACCATCACACACACACACACACACACACACACACACACACACACACACACACATTAATCATGCAAAGTGTTTGACTTGTTTCCTCATCATGTCCAACATTGCCAAGTCCATGAATGTTCTGACCCCCGTCGGCTCCCACATTCTGACCCTTTTCCCTTTTCGCGTTCCCCCTCCTTATTAGAAATTAGAATAAGCTTGGTGTGTACAATAATAAGCTTATTAAATAATATTAAATGTGCAAAAAGTCAACAAAGCTAAACATCTACAACATATCGGTCTGATTAATACAACCAAAGCAAAGTCAAATAAGAAGAAAAAGAAACTGCATTTTAAATGTATAAATAAATAGATAAAAGTGTGTGTGTGTGTGTGTGTGTGTGTCCTCCTGTGAGGAATCAATATATAACACATTATCCCCAGTGCTAGCACAAGCTCCAACAAGGATCATCAAAGACAGGACACTGGGGGGCAGACACATGAGAGCACACACATACACACACACACACACACACACACACTGCAAAGCCAAACAGGATTTTACTAAATCTGGCAGTGTAAAAAAATGAAATCAGAGCACCACGCCTGCAACCATGTCAATCATTCTTCGGGTAACTGTGGAGAGCATAGCAACAAGAGCTTCCATAGCAACAGAGAAAGAATCAGGGTAATACACAAAAGCATAAATGTGTCTATGGGCGTGGCCTCTCAGTCCCAGTGAAGCGGGCGTGCCATCTCTGTACATCCCAATGAAGTGATGAATGAAGGCTTCTTCGCCGTCTCAATGAAGAAGGCGTGGCCTCTCTGTCTGTCTGTCCAACCCAGTGAAGGGGGCGTGACCCTGTCTCTCAGTCCTAGTCAAGGGAGCATGTTCTCTCTATCTATCCCAGTGTTGGGGGGGCATTGTCACTTTGAAAGGGGGCGTGGCCTTTCTGTTGGTTCATCCCAGTCAACGGGGTACGAGACTGTCTGTCAGTTCCAGTCAAGGGGGCATGCCTCTAAGTCTGTTGGTCTAAGTTAAGGGGGTGTGGCTTCCAAATGATTTACAGATATTCTATCACAGATATCCTTATAGCTCTAAATTTTATTCTACAGAATGCCAAATTTGCTGCTTCAAATGAAACGCACATTTGTTTCAATTAATTAAACGGACTGAGGAAAAAGAAAACGGTGTGATATTTTGTGTGTCGTGACTCTCATGGTGCCAGTACACATGTTCCTGCATCTGTCTGTTAGAAATGTGTAACCATGGCAACTACAGAAATCAAGGCGACATGGCAACAAGCCAACATACACACACACACAAACACACACATACACTTACGGAGACATAAGTCTTACTTATGAACCATACACACTCCAGAATGATTAGAATGAATAAAAGCTTTAATTACCGGAAAACTGAGACTAAAAAAAAATACAAAACTACTTCTAATAAAAAAGCAGATGTGCTTCATCTGTAATGAACTGAAATTAAACTATAACAACCACACACACACACACACACACACACACACGCCTGCACACACCTGCAGTGCAAGGGGTTTCCAGCGGGTGTTCTTCAGCAGGCCCGGAGCTGAGCTCAGTGAGTTCTGGGGTCTTTTCTTCAGTGTGAGAACGACACCACTCGGGTCCTCACGCAGAGAATTTACCAAGTTCTTCAACTGCCAACCCACCTTAGAGAGAGAGAGAAAGAGAGAGAGAGAGAGAGAGAGACAGAGAGAGAGAAGGCAATAAGTTGTCAGAAATATAGAGACATAAAGAGAGAGACACAATAAAACAGAGAGAGAATAAGTGAAAGAGACATATAGAGAGACATAATGAGATACAGTAATTGAGAAGGACAAGGGACAAAAAGAAAGAGAAACAATAAAGAATAGAGACAGTAAGTGAGAGAGACATGGAAAGAGTCAAAAGAGAAACACAGAGAGATAAATAAATACACAAAGTTAGATAAAGAGAGACATAAGAGACACAAAGAGATATAGAAACAGGCATGAAGAGACATAAAGACAGACATAAGGAGACATAAAGATAGGCATAAAGTGAGGCAAAGAGAGATATAAAGAGACATGGAGACAAAGAGACACATAAAGAGAGACATAGAGACATAAGCATAAAGAGAAAAAGAGAAATAAATGGAAACACAAGAGAGACACAAAGAAACATAAAGACAGATATAGAGACATAAGCATTAAAGAGAGACGAAGACATAAAGAGAAACACAAAGAGACATAAAATAGACATAAAAGAGAAACAACTTTAGTGACAGAGAGATAAACGTAAAATATACGTATATACAGAGAAATACATAAGGAGAGAGAAATAACGGGAGAAACACAGGAGGAGAGACGAGAAAGACTCGACAAATTCAGAGACATACAGACAGAGAAAATGAAAGAAAAATACAATCATACAATCAAATAGAGAGAAACAATGAGGGATGGACAGAGAGACAATAAGACATACAATGAAATAAACAGAAATTGAGAGATAAGAGAAGAAGAGACAGAAAGACGGCAATATAATAAAAGACAGAAAGAGAAAGACAAAGAGACATAAGAAAAAGTAAAAGACAAAAAGACATGGACATACAGTACAGTATATAAACAGACACACACACAATGACATGGAGGGATAGAGAGAGAAAGAGACATAAAAAGAGACATGGAGGGTAAAGACCCTGAAATTAAACGTTTTTATATATGTTTTTATATCATTCAGTGTTTTTAGCATCTGTAGGTCATGTGCATGAAAACAACATAGTATCAGTACTGAGAGAGTACCGCTCATCTACCTCGTTGGCATTATTTTATTTCTACAGAGCAGCACAACACACACACACACACACACACACAGCTCATTTCTATTCAGCTCGCTCAGTGCCGTTGCGTAACACTGCAGTGTAGCTGGTGTATTGATTAAACCAGAAGCTGAAAGGAGGAGGTGAGAGACGTGGGGCACTGTGTGTAAAGGCACACACACACACACACACACACACTCCAGGCTGAAACAGGCAGCCAGCTAGATGAGATTGGACACGTTTTCCATCTGAGCACACGGCTAAAAATAGCAGCAATCGCTTTATTGAAATGCGTTTGAAGCAGCGCTTTGAAACACGCTCACATGTGACACGGCCATTTTGTCTTCATACACACGGCTGTTACGGTTACAGCGAGCATTTCTTTATTATTTTCTCCATGACGTATTATTTGGGACGCCCCTTTCGAACCATGCAGATGCTGATGGAGCAGTGTTTTCATTTATACTTATTAATGATAAGCTAAAGCTAAATCTCTACAACATTAGCAATATTTATCAACAGGCTATGGCTTTAAAGAGTTTTCCACAGAAATCCAAATGTGTTAATTTTTTTCTGGCTAGCTATTATTAGCAATGAAGCTGAACATATGTGGAAACAAACTTAAAGAAATGAAAAAATGAAATCTAAAAAAAATCCTGTCAGGTTAGCTTCTGTAGGCTAGCCATCATGTTAGTTCATCTACAGTGAATAGCTAATGCTAGAACAGAAGATTATAAATAATAATAATAATCATAATATTAATAATCCTGTCAGAAATCCTGCCCTGTTAGAATCTGCTACCCAGCAATCATGTCTGTTTATTTATAGCAGCTGTCTAGTGCTAGCATAGAAGACTGTAAACAATAAATTATAAACAAATCCTGTCAGAAATCCTGCTAGCCTTCCTGCTAGCTTTCTATCTGTATAAACAACTGAAAAACAGAAATCCTGTCAGGTTAGCTTCTGTTAGCTAACCATGATGTTAGTTCATCTACTGTAGATACCCAGTGTTAGCATAGAAGATTGTGTATATATATATATATATATATATATTCTGTCAGAAATCCTGTCAGGTTATCGTCAAAGAATGCTTTTAAAATTCTTTCTGGAACTATTTGTTAATCTAAGGCAGCTGGCTAATGCTCACAGCAAAAATGAAACAAGTAAAACTTTGATAAACAAATCTTGTCAAAAATCCAGTCAGGTTAGCTCCTTTTAGCATGTACCGATAGTCGACAGGGACTTGAAGCATTTTATGCAATTAAAAGGTTACATGTGATGTCTGACATATTGGAACATTCTTATTTTTTCCTCATTTTTATAACCTTTTTCAACAATTATAAAGCAATCTGTAGCAAATATTACCGTTATTGCAACTTATTTCAGCTGAAAATCCCGATTAGTTTGGTTCCTTTTATCACTAAAATTATGAACATAACTTAGTTATGGCTCTAAGTCCTCTCAGAAATTGCATAATGCTAGCACTAAAAGTTATGAGTTGTTTCACGCTAGCTAGCTGTTTAGTAGCTAATCTTGTAGCTAATCTACAAAATGATAATGTTATTTAGCAGTGAACATCATAAAACATAATTTAGCTTAAAGGGGTCATGCGGGCCTACATGCACTTTTTTAAGCTGTTTGGACTGAACTGTGTGTTAGGAGAGTGCGTACACAATCACTCTACGATGATAAAGAGCCGACCAGTGGTTTTCTTTTCATTTATTAAAATAACATGCCCCTTCTGAAATCAGGCCAATCTCAAATGCCTGTCAATGTGACGCCACACCGACAGAGGCCACTCCTACTATATTTGATTGACACTGGTGTTTTAGCAAGGGCCCGCCCCGAGTGAGAAGAAAGCTGTCGGCCATTGTTTTTCGCCGCTGGAGCAAAATGTCGCCTAAGCCCGTTTATAATAAACAATGCATTAAGGTGACTGTCTAGTTGCAAACTGTGTACGTAGTCGGAAAACTATATTATGCTTACCTTTGTAACGCTAGATAGTATATAACGATGTCTGTCAATGATTAAGAAGTCATGTAAACACATCAGTAAACACATCGCGTCCGTATCTCTCTCAGTAAGTTTCTCCGCTTTTGTTGTTGTTGCTCGCGGCAGCGTAAAAGCCCGTTAATTCATGCCCATGCAGTGATGAGAAAGACAATCGAGTCGATGCATGTCCATTCTTTTAATTTCTGCGTTGTCAGGCGATATTACAAACTTCTGGGTGGGTTCTGTACTTAAATCAAACCAAAAACTACTTAAGAAAACAGGCTCAGGCTCTATATTCCAGTGTTTTCCAGTTTGGACAGTTTCCGCACTGCGTTGTGGGCAATGCTTTGTGGTTAATGCAGTCCAAAGCATTGCCCGCACTGGACTACACTCCCGTGGCTATACCCCACGTGTGTTGTGAAGACACGCCCCACAGAACTGGGGGGGGCGGGCTCAGCAGAGATCATAAGCATTTAAAGGAGCATGTACTGAAACAGGTTGCTGAGAACAGAGCTAGTTTTTACCAGGTAAAAGTAGTGTTTTTTTTACACAACCATTGAGAATTTTTTTATAAAAGTATATTACATATACTGAGTATATACATATACAAGTATATTACTTTTCTTTAGGACGCTAAAGAATCATATTAACATTTAATGAAAAATGGGGCTGGATGACCCCTTTAAATGCTAACTAGCTGGCTACAGACTTTCCTATAAACACTGAGCCCTCAGAAATACAGTCATGCTATGGGGCTGTTCACTTGGTAAACATTTATGAGTCAATTGTCAATTGTGTTGATCTAGCTTCTTTTAGCTGTGTAGCAAATTGCTAGTGGTGAAGATTGTTGCAAACCTGCTTAATGACCGAAGTTCCATGACTAAACTATGTGTAAGGCTACATGTATCGTGCTTTAGCCTTAACCAGGAACATGTTTCTGTACTTAACGCCAGTGCCATCGACATAACAGCGAAGGTGAAAGGCAATGTATAGTTCTGCAAAGACTCCTTTTTGACTTGCTGCTCACAATCTCTCACAGACGCGCGATCTTTCAGTGATCGAGTGAAACCTTAGACTGCTGCACCAGCCTGGAGCCTGAGCTGAGGTTCAATTACCAAGGTGGCAGTTCTTTTAAAGAAACAGCTCCAAATGAAATGCACCCAAATTTCCTTTTGCGAACAAACAAGACACACACATGCACAGAATATTACTCACCACAGTTTGGTAGTTGACCTGAATAACCTCATCACCTGCATGAATCTTCTTACAGAGATCAGCGGGAGACTACATCCAGACAGACAAATCATCAAGAGTAAACAAACAGCTAAATATTCAATACAAATGCAATTACTGAAATTATGCAGATACCTAAGTTAAATGTGATTTTCAAGAATTATATGAAATTCATGACAATTCAGCTTCTTTTAGCACAAAATGGGCAGAGCTATTCTCTAAAAGCTGACTGGTCTCTCTTTTAGCACATTTCCAAGGCTGAGCATAACTAGTAGCCTACCAAAAAAAGCTAACCTAGCAAACAAAAACTAACCTATCAAGAGAAAGCTATCTTATGAAATATGAACAAAACACTCTAATGTAACAAGTAAAAGCTAACCAAAAAAACCCCATTAACCTAGGAAAGGGAAACAAACAAACAAAAACAAGCTAACATATTAAGAGAAAGCAAACATAACAAACTTAACAAAAGCTAACCTAGCAAGAAGGTTAACCTACAAAAAGCAGAAAGCAACAAAAAGTAAGCTAACCTAGCAAGAGAAAGGTAACCTAAAAAAAAAACTAACCTAGCAGGTTTAAACAAAACAACATTTAAGTAAAAGCAAACCTAACCAACAAAAGATAACCTAGAACGCACAAACAAAAAACAAACAAGCTAACCTAATAAACAGAAATTATCCCAGCACTGTTAACTTTGTAGAATCTATAGTTCTTAGCTAATTTTGTTGAAAGTGTGATATAACATTTACAAAACAATAATAAAATATTTGAATATCCTTTTTTTTAGACATGTATAACAAGGGTTTGTAGAAAAGCAACCTGGGTTGTGAGTGTGTGTGATAGCGTTTTGATGAAGTGAAGAAACATAAGCCGGATGACCCTGAAAAATGGATTCTCTGTCCCAGGGATCAGCTTATTACTGAACAGCAGAGATTTGATATGCCCTGAGCAGTTTTCACAGCGGTGCAGCTTTATATAATACCAATGGGATTATACTGATATGTTACTGTTTTACGCCACTGTGTCTGTAGCGCTGCGACTGTACACTCACGTTCTCTGTGGTGCCGGTGATGACGTGTAAACCATCGTACGTAGATTTAATATACATGCCCTGAGAAACAGAAAAATGGAGATGGGGAGATCTAGTAACAGCTCTTGGACTTGTTTATTGTTGTACAGTGGAACCTTGCATTGCGAGCATAATTCATTCCAGAATCATGCTCGTATATCAAAATACTCATATATCAAAGCAAATTTTCCCCAGAAGAAATAATGGAAATGGAAGATTCATTCCACAACCCAAAAATACTCATATAAAAATTGTTAATAAAAATCTAAAGTAAAAATAAAACAAATTGACCTGCACTTTACCTTGAAAATGAATCATGGCTGTAGTGACTGAGACCAGAGAAAGAAGAGGAGGAAGGGGGGAAGGATGCTGCTGTGGAGCACGACTTTCACACACATTCTTAATTACACCAGTTTACCAATAGAGACTCTCACTCAACCAAGCACGCGCACACACAGACACATGGACACACACACCCACTAGCTTGCAGACAAGCGTGGGGAAGGCGGCTGCTGTGTAGGACGACACACACACACTGGCTCGTTTATCAAGCAAGATTTATTTTTAATTTTTGCTCATCTTGCGGAGCGCTCTCAATGCGAGGTTCCACTGTAGTTAGGTGTTGGGGATGACTTACCAGCCCCTCATTTGGCAGGACATTGGTGAGGTGGACAACCTCGAGGTGGGCGGACTGCGACACCAACGAATCTGACGACAGAGAGATGATGTGCTCGCAGATTCCTGATAGAGTCTTGCACTGACAGAGAGAAACAGAGGTTCGAGAGCAAGATGTTTTATGTAAACCATCACTAACCATGCATTTTAACCAAAGATGATGTAAGTAGCTATCAGATCAGCTATGAAAGATTGGCTATGAGACTAGCTAATGAAGAGTGACAATTAACTTACAATTAGAGAGCTATGACTAACAATGAAATTAGCTATGAGAGAGAGAGCTATGACTAGAGATGAGAAACCCGGATCCATTAACGGATTCGACTCTTTCTGAATCACTCACTGAGCGGATTCGGGTCTCATAAGTCCTTTGAGTCACTTAAGTCAGTAACTTCTGACTGCATTTTTCTATGGTCCCCCCACTAGAGGGCGCCTACTGAATCCCCAGTATTCACCGAATCCAAGGATCCGGATTTTAACTCCCCGCTACGAGTCTGACAGATCTGCTGAATCCCCCGGTTCAGATAAATCAGATAGGACATTTACAGCATTTTGAGTCTTTTTTTGTTTCTTTTTTGACCATAAAATGTAAATGATTGAAAATCAAGAATTATGAATACCAAAAGTTTATTTTAATGACTAATGCACACAGAAAAAAGTTTCATTAGACATCAACAAATATAACAAAACGTAAAAAGTGCAAATCACTCATAATTTGGCCTATAGACTAATATGAATATTTTAATTATAAAAATAAAAATACATTACCTTTTATTTAAAACTAAAGAAAATGAAATATATATATATATATATATATATATATATAACATATAATATATATATATATATATATATATATATATATATATTAGTGCTGTCAATCGATTAAAAAAATTAACTAATTAATCGCACATTTTTTTGCAATTAATCGCGATTAATCACAATTAAAAGACTGAAACTTTTTGGATATGTAAATGTAAATAATTAATGTAAACTCAAGACAATGAAACTATTTAAATTCAAATATGATTGTTTATTGGAATTTTTGTTTAACTTGTAACACAGATTTTCTCATGTAAACAACATACCTGCAATAAACCATCAATATCCTCCAAATTAACTGTTGGCTTGAAAGCCATATTTATTACAGAAATAAAAACACAGGTATGTGCCATTTGTGTCATTTGAATGTCAAAACAATCAATGCAATTTACATTGGCGGGGCCCTGTAGAGATTGTTTCGGTGGGGTGTTTTGCTTTTAAGTGATATGTCAAAGACGAATTACTTCTGTGGTATTTAAATTCGGCTTTGCAAAATGTACAGATTACTTTTGTTTTATCCACAGAACCATCTGGCAGAGTTTTATACTGAAACTTCCCGTCTAAAAGTCCTTCCTTGGTCTTATCCATACTTCTTTGCACGTTGAACACACGTCGGCCACAACAGGAAAGTAAAAAAACTGCAACCGCATTAATTGCGTTAAATTTTTTTAATGCGTTAAATATTTCAAATTAATCGCATGCGTTAACACGCTAATTTTGACAGCACTAATATATATATATATATATATATATATATATATATATATATATATACTGTATATATATATAACCTTGTGTTTTCATGCACATAATACATACAAGTCATTGTATACATTGAGCTAAAGCATCATACTGTTAGCATCACCATTCTGGTGAAGTTGTGTTGTGTTGGATCTGATGCCTAATGCCAAAGCATTTTTTTTTATCCCAGTTTGTCATAATACACTCAATCTACATCACATCAACATGTAACAAATATGTTTGGTATTAATAAAATCAGATTATAGAGCACAGCATCCAATCACACAATATTGTAAAAGTGAAACAGCTGCAGTTTGTTATATCATTGTGATACGAATTCTGCCTGTTTTTGCCTCCACTAGGGGCGCTCAACGAATCCTCAGAATTCACAGAATCCTTGGACTCATGAAGACTCACTGAGTCTCCCAGATCCAGTTGTTTCACTACGCGCTGCGAGTCCGGCGGTTCAGAGAGTTCAGACTCACGCTTCTGACCGTGCAGGAGGTTTTCTAAACAACAGAGTCAGCTACTTCCTACAGTTACTAGCTGACAACTACTTAGAACAACTGAATGGTGTAATTATCAGTTTGCATTTATGTATGTTGTTGTTAGCATCAAGATAACTTAGAACTCATCTGATCCGAGTTAAGGAAGGGTTCGTGATCCGTGGGTCATATAAACGATCGGGTTATTTAACCCAAATTAATCAAAATTCGCTCATTTCTAGCTATGACTAGCTATATAGATAGCTATAAAGATTTACTACGAGATTAGTTATGAGAGAACTACAACTAGCTGAGATTAGAGTTTGAGATTAGCTATGAGTTTAGCTATGACAAAGCGATGACTAGCTATAAGATTAGCTATGAAATTACGTATGAGAGATATGACAAGTCATGAGATTAGTTATGAGAAAATAGGACTAGATGTAGGATTAACTTTGAGATATAAGACTAGTTAGATATCAGATTAGCTATGAGAAAACTATGACAAGGTATGAGATTCGAAACGCTATAAACGCATTATGACTAGCCATAAGATCAGCTGTGTCAAAGTTACAGCAAGCAATAAGATTAGCTACAAGATTAGCTGGCGATTAGGTTAGCTACGAGAGAGATATGACTAGCTATCAGATTAGCTATGAGAAAGCTACAACTAACTAAAAGACTAGATATGAGAGGGATAGTGTTAATCTCAAGAGTGTGCTAATGCTAGCCAACAATGCTCTCTATTCAGAACGATTCCTTTTGATCTGAATATGCAAAGGAGGAAGAGGTTGACCTTTGCTTGCCCTGATGCTAGGTTGGTGTGCATCGCTGATTAATGACATGCTAACACCCAAATGCTAATTAGGTGATGAAAGAAACAAAACTACTGAAGAAAAAGAAAAAAAGTAACAGCTTTGAGTCCTGTGATGAGCGTGTCAGATGCTCACTTCGTGCCAGTGTTTTATATATTTGCTCTCTTTCTCTCCATCTGTGTATGTGTGTGAGTGTGTGTGTGTGTGTCTTTAACTACATACTGTCCTCATTTCTTGTTTCCAGGTTTTTTTTAAATTCTCTCTGTTCCTACTTCAGATAAAAAAAACCCTGACCTGCTTTCAGCTCCTCTCTTATTTATGAGGGCTGCAGAACAAACTAACACACACTAACTAATCTCTCTCTCTCTCTCTCTCTCTCTCTGTTCTGAACAGGCATTAATAGCTTTGCAAGAGCTCAAGGATAAAGCCTTGAGGATCTGCATAATTAACCATCATTCACACACACACACACACTTCTGAGTACAGGAAGGAAAAAAAATAGCAAAGAAAATGACTCCATTTCATCAACGCGCTCAAACGAGTCTCGTGGTTAAAGAAGTCAGGGGATGGTTGCTAAGCAACTAGAACTTAGGAACGAAGAGCATAGAAACTAGTTAATGCTCAGGCTATGAAATGAGCTAGCTAGCGTAGCACTGTTGAGCATTTCATAGACATACAGTCTAAAGGTATGGCACATAACCATTTCCCGATATAACAACTGTATTTTTAGATAACTGAAAAACTGTCTGGAATACTAACCTTAGATAGCTTAGAAATGAAAGTTCGTAAGGAAAGGTACTTACAGCTAGGCTAAATCGCTAACCAAAATCCTGCGTGTTTCACCGTTTTGAAAAACTTTACACAGAGATTTTGGCAGTTTTAAGAAAAGTGAATCTTAAAGACAAAGGTGAATGTTAGATTAGATTTGAGCGAGCTATGGCTAGCTATAAGAGAGCTATCTGAGAGAGAGATACTGAATGAATCAGACAACAGAGAGATGATGTACTGGCAAATTCCTGGCAGAGTCTTACTCCAACAGACTTTCAAGAGAGAGATGCTTTAAATAAAGTGTCACCCACTATGCATTTTAACCAATAATAATGATTACCAATGAAGTTATTGACTAGCTATGAGATTAGCTACAAGAGAGCTAAGAATCGCTATGAGATTAGATTTAGGGCCTGTCCACACGGAGACGCGTATTGCTGTATACGTATACATTTTTTATCGTATTGGCGTTTCGTCCACACGTTTTAGGAGACTGAAACCGCTATTTTTTGAAATTGGGTCCCAAAGTGGATAAATCTGAAAACGACACCCTTGCGTCTTCTTGTGTACGGGCCAATCCGTTTATTTTGTGAAACGATGATGTCATCACATCACGTGTCGGCTGCGTCACACGTAACAGCAACAACAATAATGGTGGACTACATGATTGTGTTCGTGTTGCTACAAAGCCTACTAGCTTTGTTACAGCAAAATCTATTGCTTCTAAGCAACTGTTATGAGCAACAAGCGATAATGGACAACACCATCTTGGTTCGTATACAGCGCCCAAGGTTATGCGCATGCTCAAAGTCTTCTTCTCCGTGTATAGTGTATCTCTATGGCAGAATTACAGCGCCCCATACTGGTCTGGCATATATACTACACTGTTTTCAGTGGTTTCGTGTGTACGCAGATATTTCTTGAGACGACGCCGTGTTCACGCAAAAAAATTATCGGATAGGGAACGCACCGGCTTCGTGTGGACGGAGTCTTAGTGAGAGATGAGATTAGCAATAAAATTGGCTATGGTAGCGTTATGACTAGCTATAAAAGTAGCTATGCGATTACCTTTGAGAGAGTTTTGACTAGTTAAGAGAGTACAACGACCAGTGATGAGATTAGCTATGAGATATTTAGGCAGTTTTAAAAAAAAAGAATCTTAAAAAACTTCTCTTAAAGGTTTTCTGTATAACAAACAGTATACCAGAAGGTAAATGTTAGCACGTTAGAGTGTTAGCAAAAGCTGACTCACAAGCGGCGTGTGTGTTTGTCAGACACTCACCACATGGAGTATTTTGTTCTCCGTCTCATACACAGTGGAGTCCTAAAACACAACGATAAGCGTTAGACGCTGTAGGTCTTCACTCTGGTTAAATCCTATAGATGCTAGATGCTGTATTTTTACATGCACTCAGGTTTAAACACACAATCACAGACACAAATGCAGACATTTTTAGGCTACACACAAACACACAAACACACCTGTTGCACTATGGTGGTTAACTCGAGACAGAGTTGGACAATGTTGTTCTTCAGCACTGAATACTCTGTGACACTGACAAACGGTGACCTGCAACAAAACACACACACACACACGAACACACGCACACACACAAACACAAGTGAGGGGTTTTATTAAGCAGATGGTACACACTAACAACACACAACTGTGCACAGAATTTACACCGGCAAATAAATAAGTTCACAACCTGAAGAGTTAGAAGCACAATTCCTCAGCTGGTAAGATAACTTCATAACGTTAACTTCAGAATTTCAGAATGACATCTACTGGTTTAAGGAACTTATTGAAACGTACAGAACATATTTTTCTTTGGTCCTGTGTTTACCAAACCTGATCTGCAGTTGACCATGACAGTAGCTACTGTGCTAGAACATATGCATACAGTATATACAGCTGTATAAAATGTTGGGCTTGCAATTATTTCTTTGAAGTGGTCTTTTCCTGAATCAGAAGAATTGTACATCATCCTTAAAAAAAGAAAAATTCGTGAATATTAATTTTGGGTTTCCTGGAATCAAAATGGGTCAAAATAATCCACACAGTGGACCTCATATTTGTTTGAATGATTCCTTAGCAAGTTCCCCCTTTTGGTCACAATTAACAAGCTTCCAGTAGAATTCTGGTCAGATATTTGCCCACGCTTCTCAGCAGAATTGTTTAGTAAAACACGGACGAGACTTCTAAGCAGAAGTCCAGTTTACAACCAGCTCTAATATATGTTTACGGTCATCATCCTGTTGAAACACTTAATTTTGTTCAACTGTGTAATTGATAATTTAAGGTTCTGTTGTTGAATTCTGTGGTTCTTCTCTTTCTTCGCCTTTTTTATGATTCCATCCACCCAAGTTCAGTTCCACTGGCAAACAGCCCCACTACCACCGCCATGCTTAACCAGCTGCTCCAGTTGGTGTTCTTACCTCACCTTTACTCCATCAAACATACCTCATACCACCAATGTCCATGTGATCATTTGCAAACTTGACTCGAGCTTGAGGATGTGGATTTTGGAGCAAGGGCTTCCTTCTTTTAGGCCGTTGTGATGAAGACTGGCTTGCCGGTAGACACTGACATTGGTGTTCCAACAGCTTCCAGTTCATAGCAGGCCTGTGTCTTGGTGGATCTTGGGTTGTTTTTGACCCTCGGAAATAATGAAGTTTGACATTTGGGTCTTCCTTGGCAAAGCGGCTCCACCCTCAGATAACTTTGCTGTACTTGCTGTACGTACAGTAGTTGGAACCGATATTGGATTCTGAGGGTGGTTAGACATGTCATCCTGACATGGGTAAATCTGCCATCCCCTTTCTCAGATCTGGACTAAGCTCCTTAGACTTTCCCACTGTACTGTGTGCTGGCCTATACTGTGTTGTCAAACAAACCCTTTATGTGGTACAGAGAAGCTACAGAAATCACAGAATATATTAAACCTTGTGCTCCAAACTCTTGGGCTTTACTTCTTTTAGGATGCATGTTGTATAGTCAATCCACCGCAACAGAAGAACAGTTGGAAGAAATTAATAACAAGGCCAATATTGCCAAAGAAGTCACTTTGGTTTTTGTCTACTGGGGTTAAATTGGGGGTAATGTGAACACATGGTTTAATTGTAGATCTAACATTACTTTAAAAAAATTAACCCCGCCCTAATTTTAATTGTTCAAAAGTAAACACAGAGAGAATTCTTTCAGTAGCTACTGATCCTGTAGCTACTGTAACATTAATACAGTGGCAGAGGCTTTACCATAAATCAAAGTATCGTTTTCAGACATAAATATGAGGGTAAGTCAAAAATGATGCGCCCTTCAGCCATTTCCAATCAAGGCTCCTGTCTTCCCAGTTGCTGCTGTGCAGGTGTGAACAAGTAACATCAGTTCCTTTGTAACTGTGGCGTGAGCAAAAATAAATGCCCCCGGAAGTAGAGTAGTGTTCACCGATTTCTTTTCTGTGGTCTGAGTGTGTACCTGGTGTCGAAACAGTTTAAGAAAGAGGGAAAACAGAAGCCTCTGGATATCTGCAAACAAAATTTGGACCGATACTCTAAGGAAGGTAAAGGTTTCTTAAAAAGAAAACTTAATCTCAGTAATTTCTTAATAATTGCTGATGGACTCATCACTACGAGCCTGAGAGTAAACGTCAGAGTACGGAACAGAAACATCCTCAATCGCCATCCAAGAAACAGTTTAAAAGTCAACCATCAGCTGGTAAATGATGCTTGCAGTTTTCTAGGATCCTCAAGGGCCAGTATTGGAACATTATTAGGAAAAATGTTCAACAATCAACAGTGCATGTAACAGTTAGACACTTGGTGAAGAGCTGAAGCTTAAACTTAAACAGTCTGACGTTTTGCATGACAATGCATGTCCAAACACTTCTGCCCACACTGTCGACGCTTTGCAAAAACTTTGTTTTGAGGTGTTGAAGCATCCTCTCTACAGTCCTGATACAGTCCCGGACAAAGTGTATTAAAAAGTATGGAGATTATATTGAAAAAGTATGTGTCTTTTTACAAAGTGAATTAAAATTAATTCTACAGCCAGAGTTCGGCTAAAACAAACAGTACTATGAGTAAGTATTTTATATTCTGTACGTACTATATCTGTCTGTATGTTTGCTACACAGGTACAAACCCCTAGCTGGGTAATATCACAGAGTCTTCATCAGCATGACTGGATTTAATTGGATTTATTCCAATTTAATTCATCAATTAAACTCAGTTTAAACAAGTTCCGGTTAATTCTGAGTGAATTGCATTAAACTGGAAATCCATGGAGAAAACGATTAGCCGATTAGCAAGGATTAGCCAAGAGGTCAATAAAAGATGATTGCTCAGCAGTGGGGGTTGAGTTCAGGGTCGTGTCAGGTCTCACCTGTCCAGCCAGGCCAGCAGGTTCTTGGCGGCTCCAATCAGATCCACCACGCTCGTGAGGAAGTCGTTGGGCAGCCGTCGACACACCCGACCGTCATAGTGACCGCCGCGCCGCCGGCCTGTGATGAAGTTCTGCAGGTTTTTAGCTGAAGCGTTGAGCTTGTGGGAGAGAGAGCGCAGGTTCTCCGTCTCCAAGCCATAGTTCTGTGGATTAAAAAACAAACAAACAAAAGAAAGAAACCCTGTGACCTATAAACCTATGACTTGTAAATGCATTTGAATACAAAGCAATTGAATAATTGCAATGCTTTAACTTTCAGAAAGGCTTCTCTTGCACCGTTGGGTATGTGTGTCTAAGTTGCAGGTTAAAAAACCATGCCGTTCACGATGTAGTGGTTGTCATGGCAACACCGGGCTGTGTCTCTTACAATTATCATAGTCTTCTATCTTCATTCATCCTCAGTCCCTCTATCCTGAATCTACACTGTGTGGTGTGTGGTAGGTGGGTTTTTTTTAGAACCAGTACGATTTTGTGAAAACACACACCACACACACACACACACTTTGCTCACTGTTTGGCTTGTGTTCTTCCTGCTGGGTGCTAATCATACAGTGGGAAGTAGAGTGATTAATCTCAGCTGTGTCATTAATGCAGAGTAAACACGTCATTAGCACTCTTAAACCCACACACACAAATCTATTCACACACACATACACACCAATACTTACCTATTCGCACCTGAATATGTGATCATTACACTGTTTATTTCCACTGAATTTTATGCTCGCTGATATTTATGGCTATAGTCACTGTGTGAGCGTGTTTGTGTGTGTTGGGCCTCACCAGGGCGCAGAGCAGGTCCACCGCTTCAAGGATGAGTTCCTGATGGCCGATGCGTGTGACTCCGAGCTCCTCGAGCTCTTGATGTGTGATGTGCAGCAGCTGCTCGCCAGAAATCCTCTCTCTCTCAAACACACGCACATACTGTAGCAAACAGTCATCCAGTCCTGAGAGAGAGAGAGACAGAGAGAGAGAGACAGAGAGAGAGAGTTAACTGCTTTGCATCTTCACATGTCAGTCCGGGTTAGGCAGTACAGGGCAAATATGATTAGAGTAACAAAGTTAGAATGAAATAAACAACGGTAAGTAAAAGGGCCTGCTCTGACAAACGGTGTAGATATCATCAGAGGGAGTTGACTATCAGAATTCCCTGTAACAGGATCTGTGCGTGCATCACTCACTGCTACTGACCACGTTCTCAGATCACAGAGGAACATACAGAACTCCCAAAGTCTAAGACAAGTCTGTGTTTACAGTTACAACATTGACAGACAGTCTCATCCAGAGTGACGTTTTAGCAGTTAAGGGTTAAGGGCCTCGCTCATGGACCAACAGTGTTAACTTGGTGTTGCTGGGTTTGAACCTGGGACCGTCCGATCAGTAATCCTGGGTGAAGGATAAAGGGTGAAGACTAACATGCTTTTCCATCACAGTGTAATGACACCACAACACTCAGAGGAAAGAACAATCTGCCCTCTTCCACATATACGAGCTCATAGTTGCCCAGGTTTGGCCAGTTCTGCTGTGACTGCCTGGGGATCTCCTATGGATGAAGTGAACGCATTTCTCTTGTACCACTTAGGGACTCTAAGAACAACATTTCAGCATCATAAAAGACTTTGTAGAACTATGGAACTATAAAAAATACAAAACTATAAGAACTAGAGCAATTCAGAGCCATGCAGCTGTAGACGAACTACAAGGAGAACCTGGAAAACTTGGAGGTTGACATAAATCTAGAGCTTTCAGTAGGACCTAAAGAAACAAAGAGGAGAGGAACTACAAAGAAGGACTTGCGGTGCTAAAAGGACTTACAGAACTGTGGGGCAATAAGAAAAGATCCCGAAACAATAAAAAGCTCTAGAGGTATTAGACAAACCTAAGAAGCCCAAAAGAACTCCAGAGGTATAAGAAAGTGAAGAACTGAAGAACTTAATTGCTAGAAGAAGGATCTAGAGCTATAAGAAAAGCTGACAGACCTCCAGAGGTATAAGAAGATCCTGAAAGAATACAAAGCTTTAAGGTACCAGATTAACCTAAACGGCTATAAAACTTGTAAGCGAGAAGAAGCCTCTACAAAATTCCAGAGTTATAAGAACAAACAGACAATGCTCTAGAACAATAAGAAGAATCTAAAGAACTACAAAACTCTAGTGCTAAAAGTAGGACATAAAGAACTCTAGAGCTATAAGAAAAACCTGACAGAGCTCCAGAGTTATAAGAAGAACCTACAATAAATAACTCTTGAGCTAAAAAAAAAACTAAGTTTGATTCCCGGGTGATGCTGTAACCTCTCGCAGCTGGAGGCCTGGAGAGAGCTGAGTGGCAAAGCCAGTCTTCAGCCCTCCCTGGCTGGTAGTAGTAGCCTTGATGGGGGAACGCACCAGTGATGGGTGGAAAAAAATAGGGGCAATAATCGGGGAAAAATCCCCCTCCCAAAAAAAAAAAAATTCTAGACCTACAAGAACAAATTGAAGACCTAAAGAACTCTCGAGCTATAAGAAAAAAAATTACAGTGCTCTCGAATTGTAAGAAGAACCTACTGATCACAGATCTCTAGTGCAATATAAAAACAGACAAAACTTCCTGATGTACAAGAAAACTCTAGCAGTTTTAGAAGAATCTTTGAGCTATTTTAATAGTAATGATAAAAAAAGAAACCTATATTTGTCACATATTAAGTACAACACAATAAAATTTGTCTTCATGGGATGCTGGGTCAGCCTTCGTATGGCACCCCTGGAGCAGAGAGGGTTTACAGCCTTGGTCAATGGCCCAAGAGTGTATTGACCTGTTAGCCAAAAGTCTGCATCCTTATTATCTGCCTAGAGAGTTTACATCTGCTATATTCCACCAACCATGGCTGCCAACAGCACATGCAATGTCATTCACTCCATCACTGTTAGACTACGAAAACAACAGCCCAACGCTTTCAAAGCCAGAAGACTCAGGAAACAGGAATGCACTTTGTAAGTAAGCCCCATGGAGATAACATTGACTCCATGATAGTGCATATGGAAGAACATTAATGTCAGTGTAGACAGAGTCATCCCTACTAGGATGGTGCAATGTTTTCCCAACAACAAGCTTGGATTGCCAGAGATCTGAAGGAGCCTTCAGGGATGGGGATAGCGACCTACTTAAGCAGATGCAGAGGGAACTGAAAAAGAGAACAAATATGTTATAGGCTATTGTGACCCCTGCAATATTCCCGCATGATATTCTATGTCACTATCAGAACCAATGACACCAGAAAACTAATCAACCTGATCAGGAAGACTAGCCTAGTCCTGGGGACTTCTCTGGAGCCCTTGGCGCTGGTTGTAAAGATATGGATGTTGCATATATTTTTTAACGTCTTAGAATATGCCTTCAGGGCCTACTGGTCAAACAAAGAAACAATTTCTGTAAGTAAGATCTCCTGTGACAAAGAACGCTCCACTTTCCTGCCGACTGCTATCCTCATAAGACCCGAACTCCATTATTGTGTGCATTGTAATAACTTCTTCTAACTGTTTTTGTTTATTATTACATGATAAGTATGAACTTAATCAACGTCTTCAAATAGGAAGAAGTTCGGGAAAAAGAATAACAGACTATGTCCTTACTAGGACATACACTGTAGACAATGTAGAAAATGTCATTTCCTCATATGAGAACATTCGGGTATCTAAAGGCTATTACACTTTACAGTGACTCTGTCAGGAAAGTCTTGCCCTCTGACAACATTAATATACATATGGTCATGTACATTTGTACATGTCGGGAGAGTTGAACATGTGGGAACCAATTTGGGTGTGAAAATTACTCAGACCTTATTGCTAGGGATGATGCAGCGATTCAAGGACTGTGATTGGTTAATAAAAAAATCTGTAAAAGTCTTAAAATGTGCTCTTTGTAAAAATAGATCATATGATATTACTGTAGAATACACAGTTTCATAATCGTAAGGTTTGTATATAAAGAAAATGTATTATCAATTTCAGTTTTTTTTTTTCAAGTTGAGTTTTTTTATTTTGGTATCTACTCAATTGTCAAAACTATAATTTGATCCTTTTCATGGCTTTTATCTGGGGATCATTATAAGAGTAGAATAAAAATCTACATAAACATTAGTAATTAAGTTATTTAAATTAATAGTACTGTAGCTTTGCATGATTACGCACACACACATCATCAAATTACTATTATGGCATTTAAAAATTTATTTTTGTACACAAGAATGTAGGTGAAGCCACAAAGCCTAATGAAAAAACAGATTCACTTTCACCATATTTCCCTTCTCAGACACCTTAAAACCTGGCCATAGAATTCAGTATTGACGGTCCGTTCCCTGGAGACAACTGTACAATCCCGCCAATGTCAAAAAAAGATGATGGTCAAGCTTGTGGACCTGCCTTGTATTTCTCAGTTGTGGAGATGACATGCTCTTCCACTGTGAAGACTGTTGTTCCATCTCAGCATCGCATCCATACACCCAAGTTTTGTCACTGGTGATGATCCTCGACATGAAGGACGGGTCATCCTCGGAACTCTGCTGCTCTTGGCAGACTTCACCACAATGTTTCTTCTGCTCCTGGGTCAGCAGCCTGGGGACAAACTCAGCAGCGACACAGCGCATGTTCAGATCACACGTGAGGATCACCTGGAGTGGACTGTTCTGTATGACACACCGACAACGACAGAAATGTTGTGGATTGTTCTCCAACAAACATCATGTACAAGCTCCAAATGGTTTCAACATTTTCAGGGGTTGAGCTCTTTGAAGGTCTTCCATGATCTCTGATGCTCTTTTGCTCTTGAAGCTCCTGTGCCACTAAAAACACTGTCGATTATTGCAACATCGTCGTAAATTTGCTGAATCATGTCAAACGTCTCTGTGTCAGATGCATCCAGTTTCACACAGAATTTCAAGTTTGCTCTTTGTCCTATCTTGTTGTCCATTATGAAAGAGCAGACATGGTAACGCACGTGGTCAGAATAGCACAAGTTGCTCAGCTCCAGATGTACAAGACCATGTCTTTTTGCACACTGACTTATGAAGGTCGGTGCTCCCTGTGAGTGAGTTACCTGTTGGCGTGTTACAGAACTCGCCTCGAAACGTTTTGATAGCACCTTGTACGAACAAAACCTGAAGAACTATAATGCCTAAATAAGAACCTACAGAGCTATAACTATAATTATAATAATAATCTGAAGAACTACAGAAGTCTAGCGCTATAAGAACAACCTAAGCAACGTACGAAGAATCTATAAAGATCTAAAAACCTATATCTATAAGAACCTGAAGAAGTACAGAGCTCTAGAACTATGGAAGAACCCGTGAAGCTACACAAGTCTAAAGAACTCCAGTGCTATATGACAGACCTATTGAGCTCTAGAACAATAAGAACCTGAAGAACTACAGGAATCAAAAGCTATGAGCAGAACATACCGAAGTCTGGAGCTACAAGAAGAATCTGAAAAAGCACTAGAAGTAGAGCTCTAGAACTATAGGATGAACAGATTTTAAAAGCTATGAGCGCAACATACAGACGTCCAGAGTTATAAGTGACAACCTTTAAGAAGAAGAACCTGAAGGACTATAGAGCTATAGGAAGGACCAACAGAGAACTGTAATAAGAAGGACTAGAACTCTAGAACTATAAGAAAAGCATACAGAACTACAGAACCTTATGGAGCTGTGGACCAACTGCTCTGGATGATGTACAGAACGCACCATAGTAGTAAGGAACTACTGAACAACAGCCTAGAACCAGAGAAGAACACATGAACAAGAACGCAACACACAGGACTACTGGATCATAAAAAACTCACATGCATCACACAACAAAACCAAGAAGCTATTAATAGACAAACCAGTCAGGGCTAATGAGCAATACATGAGATCAATTAGCTGCCATAGTAACATGCTTACATAAACAGGAAACAATTACCATATAAGGAAAGGAATGGTTAAGTCTGCATACGAAACGAAATGGATCGGTCAGGGGCAGAATCGGACTAGATGTGCCGGAGTGAGAATTTACATTTTTGCATACAGAAGGATACACAGCGATATAAAAGCAGCGCAGACTGTATTTGTGTGTGTGTGTGTGTGTGTACGCTCGCTTTTCATGTTATTAGCCTTTTCTGTTCACAAGTCAGCTATCTTTCCGTCCTAGCAAGGATTTTCTTAAAGGGTAAGGATCATGAAAAAAAAAGGAATTATTTCCTTTTTATGTGTGCACACACACACACACACACACACACGCACACACAGGGTTCTTATTATCATCTTCTAGGGTTAAACTCTTAAGAAAATTTATGCTAAGGACTAAGGTTTAAGATTTTATATTAAAGTTTTTGTAAGTCAGGTGAGCTAACACTCATGATTAAGGATTAAGTACTTAAACTAAGAATAGAAACTAAACACTAAGGACTAACAGGAGGGTCGAGTGTCCTAGGATAAGTACTTATGTACTGCATTAAGGAGTTATGTTGTGTACTTGGGAGCTAATAGCTAGAGACATTAAAGATTATAGACTTAGCCTAAGAACCAGAGACTTACATTAAGGACTAAAGATTACACCAAAGACTATAGACTTACACTAAGAACTACACACACCATATCTTTACCATCTATATTTTTAGATTTTATACTTCTCAGTTTACAATTACGCTTTATTTTTTATACATTTCTATTTTTGTTGTATTTTATATGTAACGTTTGTAAATCTGTACATACCATCCATATATACCGTAGACATTTGTACACACCATACATTTTTATTTTTAATGTATTTAAATTTATTTTTAAAAATTATATCTACGTTTATCGAGTTTAATTGTATTCTTCTAGTGCAAATGTCCTTTTTTTGTAGTGAAATCTTTCTATTCTCTTCTATTCTGTCTTTACATTTTAGGTCACGGACAGTCATACAAGCCTTTAACTGTGTATGGTTGTGTACGTGACAAACACTATTTGAATTGGAAACATTAGGACTAATGGCTTTAACTAAGAAAGAAAATTGCAACAGCTAAAAATTAAACTAAGAACTAAAGACGTAAATAAAGGACTAAAGATTAACATTAAGGACTAAATATTACATTAAAAACTATTGACTTACATTAAGAGCTAAAAATCTTTGATCTTAAACTAATAACTAATAACTTACGCTAGGACTAAAGACTTACACTAAAAACTAAAGGAAAATTTACACTAACAACTAAAAATTAAACTAAAAACTATGGACTTACATTAAAAAATAAAGACTTACACTAATGCCTAAATATTAAACTAAGAACTAAAGACTTACTTTAAGAATTAAGAACTTATATTAAGACGTACACTAAGGACCTAAAATTACATTAGAGATTATAAACTTGTGCTAGGAAATAAAGACTTATACTAAGTGTATCAGACTCAGATTAAAGACTATGGCCTTACACTACAAAATGATACAGACACTAAGATTTTTGGATTACACTAAGGACTAAAGACTTACACTTAATAATAAAAAATATAATTATAATTATGATTATATTATAAAATCATCATAATTGAACTTACTGAGTGTTAGTTACTGTAAAACTGCTCCTGGGAATTCTATAGCTTGCACGTGTTTGTGGAATGTAGCACATCACAGTTTTATTCAATTATAATGAATTGAAATTATAATGAGTGTGTTAGTGCAGGAGAACCCCAAACACCAGCACTCAGACTGATCTCAGGTCCGATCAGAGAAACGTATAGCAGAAACCTC
Source organism: Clarias gariepinus (assembly GCF_024256425.1). Lineage (NCBI taxonomy): Eukaryota > Metazoa > Chordata > Actinopteri > Siluriformes > Clariidae > Clarias > Clarias gariepinus. The sequence continues at coordinate 24,160,018 of NC_071123.1, forward strand.
CTGCTGAGAGATGAGTCAGAGAGAGGAAACCCCTCAGAATGTTAACACACACACACACACACACATAAATTCATATTCAGCTCATGCACATTCGTTCATCTCTCAACTTCAAACTAGAAGGCAAATGTAAAAACTGCAAAATACACACATCTAAATTACTTTCAGCTCTTCTCTCCAACAGGGAAAGCTGCTCCTGCTCACGATGCTCAACACTCTGCAGTTAGAGATTCTAATCCCATCCACTTTTGATCAAATTCATCGAATGTCCTCTTGCAGTTGGCTATCTGTCCTTTCTGTCTGAGGGCTGAAAAAAAAATCTGGTGCTCATACAAATCAAGGACTGGGCCGCACGACACCGCTCCAGCTAATCAGGATCACGGTATGTTTTTGCTCAGGTTTTATATGTATATTAATATTCGTCAGCTAGCCTACTTGTTCCTGTCGTGCCTTGGCAATGTGCATCTAGTGTGGGGCGGAGCTTCTGAAGGAGCACCAAATAAAGGGTGAATTATTTGTTTGTCTCCTTGGGGTTAAATATCTTTAAAATCTTTCTCTAACATCGCCGACTTCATGTTTTGCTTTCTAAAAAACCTTAATGACAATGTAATAGGTGATGCCGGCAAATTAAATTTGTGTTAAATAAGCCGAAGAATTTACATTCGTTTGATTTGCGTTCAAGCTCACACGAATTGGAAACGACGAATAACAAAGTGTCAGTTACTGTTTTTATTGAAACTAAATTAAACGACAGAGAACCCAAATTAACAATTAACAGAGACCAGTTTGCATGTGAAGGGCCCGGGTTCGAGTCCCCGCCGACAACCATCCACTGGGATTGCAGGGCACCCTGAGTGCCAGTCCCAAGCTCGGATAAAGATGTGAGGGTTGCGTCATAAATGGCATCCGTGGGTACAAATCTGAAAATAAAGTGCGGGTTTGGGAATGCATTGTGGCGACCCCTAATGTTCAGTGATAGAACAATAACAACAAACGCGCGGTAGCTACTGACTCAGGCTAACAGTTTAGCTAGCTAGCAGCTGTCTTTCCATAAACACTTTCCTTTCCATAAACATTTCTGTCAAATACGTTAATATATTATTGTTTGTTCGGTTTTGACATTGAGAAACGTTAACCTTAGACCACATGTGAACTCAACAGAGCCAGAACTATTTAACCAGGTGTGACTAGCACAAGCCGGCGTTGGTTATGGAACGTCTTCATAAACACAATGACATACGTTTAAGGAGGTATAGGGGAATAACGCAGATCCACCGGATGATTTTAAATGAACACATTTCATCAACATGGTGTAAGGGAAACCATGCAATACTATTGCAATTATTTTAAAGGCACAGGCCCAGGAAATGTATACACACCCCTGGAACAAAACAAACAAATAACCCAACGAGATCCAATAAACAGCAGAAATGTTGCAGCTAATGTGGTGCTGCATTTGAATTATGAAAATCCCTTAAATCAATGCCACTTTTGGACCTTTCCCTTAGAAAGTAAAGATGTTAAATATGGTCTAGATGGGCAACATTTTAAAGAATGCTTCCATGAAAAGATGGAAAAGATGCAGATGTACCACCTCGATGACAAGCAAAATACGCTTTTGCTCAGAGAATGTGTGTGTGGTTGCATCTCTATCTCGTGATCCTTAATCACGTCTCGCTGCACGTGAGCGTGTCCCAGAATCCGTGCGATGATGATGATGATGATGATGATGATGATGATGATACAACAAAACCATTAATCGGCACCGAACACACAGAACGTGCTTCACTCACTTGTTTTTTTTTTTTTCGTGGGGGGGGGGGGGGGGGGTCTTGAATGGTAGATTAACATTAACATCTCCGTGACATGTCATGTATCGTAGCGAACGTAACGACACGGTTATGACACCCATGACATGCGCATAGACCGAACGGACAAGGGGGGACCAGAGAGGTGAAGGTGGTGGTGGTGGAGGGGGTATTGAAGGGTGTGTGTGGGGGGGGGAGGGGGGGGGTGTATATGTGTGTGTGTGTGTGGTTATGGATGGGTGTGTGTGTGGGGGGGGGTGCTCCTTTGCTCCGTTTGGTTCTCATAGGATCAGACCGTCGTCGTGTGAGCAGCATCCTTTGGACAGGCTGTTCTGCAGCAGGACGAGGCACGTGTGCGCCGCTGTCCATGGTGCTGCTGCAACGACTTGAGCTCGAGCTGGATGATTTATTCATTTATTTGTTTATTTTTGTAATAAATAAATAAATAAATAAATAAATAATGCCAATTTTTAAGGCCCTTGAAAAATAAATAAAAAAATCTACCTTGGTGTATTTTATGCATGTGTGTGTGTACGTGTGTGTGTGTGTGCGTGTGTGTGTGTGTGTGTGTGTGTGAAATACAGAATTGCCGTACCTCTTTGCATGAAGTCATCTTAAAACCCAAGCACCTATGAGGTCATTATTTTGCACACACACACACACACACACACATGCACGCGCTACGTCTAGCTCCTTGCTGATAAGATCACGCACTGTGGCTCGTGCATAAGCACACACACACGCGCACACACACACAAATCAATTCTTAAAAGAATCAGAAAACAGCTGAAGTTGCACCACTGGTTACATTCTTCTTCTTTCTTTGCATTCTCTCTCTCTCTCTCTCTCTCTTTTTTTACCTCTCATCCACTGGAGCACCTGCTTTGGGCTCCATTTGCTGATGGGGTCCATCACGAGAGCCATCGCCACCGGAGCGCCAATCATCAAAGCCGAACATCAAAGCTGAGCGACGGTTAATCCGAGCGGCACGTGCGCTTCCATTGGACAGGTGAGCGAGGCGCGCGCGACTGGAGCATGGCCGAGGGACGCATCCTGTGGAAGGACTGCAACGGAGAGAGAGAGAGAGAGAGAGAGAGAGTCCCTAACCCCGCCCCTTCCATCACTTCTTCTAACATCCCCGGTCTCTCGCCCCGCCCCCCTCTCGCGCGTTCTTGCGCTAGGCTGTCACGTGACACCACCGGTTCGGCTCGGTTATATTCCCGAGATATAAAACTGCGTAACGGCTCCAACCACAAGGTTGCCAGATTGACCCAGATGTTTCAGGACTATTTCAATTTTCTCCTTCTGCTCCTAAAACAGGTATGAGTTATCCGGGCCGGGACTCTACCAGACTTCTGGTGTGTGTGTGTGTGGTATCTGGCACCAATGCATGAGCACCATTTACATTTGGCAGACCTACATTTTTTATTCCATTATACATCTGAGCAAGGGGCTTTGCTCAAAGGCCCAACAGTGGCAACTTGGTGGTCGTGGGCTTTGAACCTGAGACCTTCTGAAGTTCTGAGATGACAAGAAAAGTCCTGAATTCTTTTTTGTAATGTGAAGGCAACCCCATATATAGGCCAAGCTGTGATCCGGTGTGTGTTTCTACACCTTTCCATCTGAGACAGCTTTAACACTTTTTTGCTACACTAGCTCTTCTGTGGGATCGGACCACACCGGCCAGCCTTGGCTGTTCCCAAGTGCATCAGTGATGATTGGAAGCCCATGACCCTGACACCGGGTCACATGGTGCCCTTCCTCAAAGCACTTTTAGTACATACACTGCAGACCAAAAACACCTCACCAAAACGTCCTGCCGTTTTGGAGATGCTCTGACCCAGATATCTGTCCATTACCGTCTGGCCCTGGGCAAAGTCACTCAGGTCCTTACGCTTGCTCATAAAGCACACAATAGCTAAAGCAAAGTAACAAAGCAAACAAATGAATCCCACCAGGCTCAACATGCTATGGTTTAATAACATAATGTAAAAACAGTAGGAATTAAAAGAAACATTATTATCACAGCACAAATAAATATTTTACTCACCTTTTATAGATTAATCAATGATTTTGATGATACAAAAAGATAATAATAATTTAAAAAGAAGAAAGAAATGAAGACAAAGACTTGAAATCATCATTGGGTGTAATATTCGGACCAGGTGATGTAATGTTTATGAATAATCTAAACTTAAAGTAATCATGAAGTATAATAAACATGTGAAGGTCATTAAAACATTCCTGTGTAGATGCACACATAGAAATGTAAACAGCATGTTGAAGAAAGAAAAGAAAAAGGGATAAAAAGAATAAGTACAAATAAAGAGAAAAATAAATAAAAAAGAATGTAGAAAGAAAAAATATACAAAAAATGCAATAAAAATAGAAAAAAACAGGAAAAAATTAATTAACTACTTTTTTTGTGAAGAAACATACAAAAAGTAAAGGAATCCATTTACAAAGAATACATACATGCAAATAAACAAGAAAGAAAAAAATTTACTATATGGGGAAAAACTTAAACAAAGAATAAAGAAAAAAAGAATTAAAAAGTAACAAACAAAAAAACAAACAGGTGGAACTAATGAAACCAATAAAAAAGATTCCGAAGAGGGCAGAAGGAATACTTTTTATTATCAATGAATAAATATGTGTAAATGAACAAAAGAAAGTAAAAAGACAAAAGAAAGAAAAAAGGAAAGAATCTACAAAGGACCACAAAAACAATCAAAGAATAAAGAAAGAAAAAAGAATAAAGAAAGAAATAAACAAAGTAACAGGCAATAAAACCCCAACCAAACTATAATTTAGAGACACATGATTAAGAAAAGCAAGAAAATATAAATAACAGAACCAAAATACTGTATAAATACCAGCGAAAAGTAAACATGAGAAGTAATTAAAATGAAATAATAAATCAATTAAAAACACAAATACCATCAAGCAAACAAAAGTAAGAGTGAACGAAAGAAAGAAAGAACGAAAGAGAGAGAGAGAGAGAGAGAGAGAGGCTCTGACAGTGTACAGGTGTGTACTGATCAGGTAGATAATAAATAAAACCAGAGCAGATGAAGAGCGAACAGTGTGGATCGGGAACAGATCCCAACATTCCCAGTGTTCGGCTAAACAGGAGTTAATGGAGATGATGGAGTTCAGTGGTGTGGGAGGAGCTTAATCAGATACCGGAAATTGGCCTGTGAATATCCTGGTGTTGTGTTTTTGTAATCCCCATGCAATCTGGCAACCCTGAAAAACAACTGAGCACGAGACACTCAATGTCACACTGTATACTCATCCCCCCCCCCCACACACACACACACACACTCACTCTCTTTCTCTCTCTCACTCACACACACACACACACACACACACACAGTTCATTACTTAGTGCACTTTTCATTTTCTTCTGAATGCTCCCTAACCCCTAATAAAAAGAAGTGCATTCTGGGTAAACTAGAGGTCTGAAGGGTTTTACTATCGACTGCTCTCTCTGTCTCTGTCTCTCTGTCTCTGTCTCTCTCTGTCTCTCTGTCTTTCAGCATCTCTCAGGGCTTTTTTGGCATCCCTCGCTGGTGACGTCACTGGTGCCAAACGGCCCGAGCCAATGGTGAGAGAGGAGGTGAATGTCAGAGCGGGTCACCTTTAAGAGAGAGACAGAGAGATTAGACTGGGATTTGTCCAAGGAATGTGGCGTGCACGCGCATCCCCATCTGCTCTGTGTGTGTGTGTGTGTGTGTGTAAGATTTCATGCTGCAGGGGTAAAAAGCCTGTTTAGATGCCCACTGAGTGGTTACAAGAGTGTGAAGTAGCCTCTGGCACAATCTCTCTCTTACACACACACACACACACACACACACTATTATTACTGCAGAACGATGCGCGCGCGCGCACACACACACACATGCACGCTCATGATTGATTCACCTGCACTCTCCTCTGTGTGTGTGTGTATATGCGTGTGTCACCCCCCCCCCCACCTGATGGTGACGTAAGTCACACGTCATGACATCACAGACGAGCCTCCAGACACGTACCTGTGCCACACAGCCTTAATGGAGTGCAGATGTGAAGTGATCATCATGTCACACCACTGGACGTGTGTGTGTGTGTGTGTTTGTGCATGCATAGTGCAAAAGTTTTGCAGTGTGTGTCTGTGTGTGTGTGTGTGTCAGAAAGACAAAAATGACATTGCCAGTGTGACATAACCTGCAGTTCCGATCATTACCACTAGGAGTCAGTAATAAACACATATATAACAGGACACAAGATCACTGCACACAGTTCCATCCAAAGTGCTATAAAATACCTGTAAGTTCAAAGATAATTTCTGTTTAAGGTCGACTCAAAATTTAGCCAACTATTAACCCATTTAAAATTTACACTTTAGTATTAGTATTATTTTTAGCATTAGTAGATTATTTTAAAGTAGATTATTAAACCCCACACATAACTGTTCATAACATCACTTTTACTCCACATTTAGATTTTACTGATGGTGCAGATTAAACTTCAGCCAGAGAACACAGACAGATCTGCATGATGCTGTGACAAAATCCGGCTAAACAGATAGACAGATAGATTTTTGTTCTGGTTTCAGGTCCTCCAATGTCTGGAAAATAAAGATAAAAATTATTATATCCTTTAACTTTGACTTATTTCTTAAACCTGATGTCTTTTAAGTTGATTTTTTTTAAATATTCTTGTCTTTTTATGTCTCACTTTAAAATGAATTCTTATTTAATTCTAATCTAATCTACTTTGTTTAAAAAAGAAGACTTATTATTTAGAGTTTTACATTTTTTAAACTATTTAGATGCACGTGTGTGTGTATGTTTTCACAGCTCATATCTGAAAGACAAGAATGTTAGATACTGTATATACGTGATAATCAGCAGCGCAGGACACACTTTATGACCCTTGTAACTGGTTAAGAAGAACCAGCGTGTGATTTGTTTGTATAACACTGAGATGCTCATGATTGTCTGTAAAAGTGTAATTTAATTGGAAACTTACACAAGTGATAAAAATAAACATCAGCACATCGTGATTTATGAAAATAAGACGAAGTTATTGCTGTGAAAAATGATAGAAAAGTTTACATTTTATTTATATAGATTATTATTATTTTTGTATTTTTATTTTTACAATTCAAATATTTATCTACTTTGCTGTGCAAAGGACTTTCCTACTGTAGGTCTTAGACACATTCAAATAACTACTGTTGAGCACAGATGCCTTTAGCAAATAAAACCTACTATAAAAATACTTTATATATCAATGAAGCCCAGGAAACATGGCATAAAGAAAAAAAAAAGTTTTTGGTGTGACGATGCTTTGAGCACTGTTTAGTTTCAGGCACAATTTGTGTAGTTTTATATATATATATATATATATAAAGCTAGTAAGTTTTACTCAGCATCCCGCTGAACCACACACACACACACACACACACACACACACACACATAGTTCTTCTGAGGACTTTGACTTTTGCACATGATTCTGCTCTGTTTTTTTTCTAGTTTTTTTTTTGTCTAAAAAGTTGTCTCTTATACAGTATAATGTGCTGCTTTCTATTTGTAGCGACTATTTTCATTGTTTAAATCCATGGTGATGAAAAACGCTGTGCCCGGTTGGAATTGAACGCATATTCCATGATACATAGAAAAATAAAATAATTTATTGAGTCCATTTGAGAAAATAAAAATCCAAAATTCAAAGTTGTTCAAAACACAAAATATCAAAATGGCAAAATGGTTGTAACACAATTTTACATACAAAGTTTAGCATAAAACTTAAAATTTCAAGTTGGAATACTGATGTTTAAAAATCTGATTTTTTTTGCACTGACTCAATAAAGTCATGAAATAATATTAAAAAGTAATAATAACAAACTTTGTACTAAAAACACAGGGTTTCTAAGACTTTTCTACAGTACTGTAGTATCTATATACAGCTAATAATTCCACACTAATGCCACAATCAGAGCCCAACATTCACGCTGAAAGTGTGAACTTACTGCTGTCTTGTCACCTCTGAGATTTTTTTTATAACAACAGAAAAGAAAAAAAAAACCTAGTTCCCACTGCTAATGATCTGTGTGTTTAGGATTTAGGCTCCTGTTGGTATGAGATGCGCAGCATAGGTGTACTAAAGTGTGAAGTAGGCGGGGCCGAACAGGTGCTCAAGTATTTGACGCTGCTCTGGCTCTGGCCGGAGTGCAGCTCGTCCCCCTGAGCGGGCACGTTCCTGTCAGACACGTTCAGATTGCCGCAGATTCCCGGCACCACGCTGGCGCTAAGCGTGCACGAGCCACAGCGTGCCAGGCTGTCCTGCATGTGCTGCCGATAGACCTCCATCAGCTGCGTCTCCAGGAAGCCGTTCAGCATGGAGTTGGTGAGCCTTTGCTCCTTCCCCAGGCTTCTCATGCTCTCTATGACCAGGTAGCCTTCGTCTTGTTCGCCATGGTCCTCCACCAGCTCTCCGGGCTCCATCGAGGTCTGCAGGAAGGCGAGATCCTCAGAGTTCAGCAGAGGACCTTGGGATTGTGGAGTCGGGTTCAGAGGACCCACGGTGCCTCCTGCTAGCTGCAGGTCTGGGTAAGCTTTGTAGAAGCTCGGGCAGGAGAGCTCCAGGCCCCAGAGATCCTCGACACTGGTGAGGCTGCTAGCGGGGATTGGGAGAGCCATACTGGGGAGTGAGGTCAGGCGAGGTCTGGGTTTCTCAGGGCTTTCGGTACGATTAACTGGATGAGATAAAGGAAAGCAATTTAGTCACGGATCTAGGACTAAGAGCTAATAAAAACATAAAGACTTTGATGTGTGTGTTCTTATTAACAGGATGTGTATGGGATGGCAAGGTGTTCACACACCAGAATGTTGCTCCAACCTCGAATCAACACCTTCTGACGAATCAGGACACGGATTTAGACAAGTGTCTGCCATTATTCACATAACAGGATGAATCCTATTTTTAAATAACGAGTTCCTTCTGAATCAGGATCAGCTGATTTCCTGTAGTCAACTCCACACTGGTGCACTTCCTCTTTTTTAAGAATGTATCTTAAGTTATAAACAACTTCTCACCTCCTGTCTACATTTCTGATACAACGCTTCACTAGTAGCAGGTTATTACTGACACGCAGTTACTATGAAACACAAAAATGGATTTCTCAGAGTTCTGACCTCGCAGTGGGCGGGGCGTCCTGGGTGACCTTGAGCTCAGGTGAGTCGCCGCCGCTGCAGCTTCTGCTGGAGGAACAGTGTGTGAGAGTGTGTGCGGCAGTGTGTTCTGCCTGGAGAGGGCTGAGTGATCAGGGTCCTCGGTGTAGTTCAGGACGTGGAGGAACGCTTCACCAAGCATGATGATGATCTACACACACACACACACACATTTGGATTATTATTATTTTTTTTTTTAGCAAAATTTAACATGTTCAGACTAAATAGGAAATTTTATTATTCTTATATTTTTGTTTATTGATGAGAAATATTATGTAAATGTTCCTTTCATGATATTTCCTCCTGCCAAAGCATATTTTTGTGTGTTGGCTGGGAAAGAAAACCTTTTAAGTGTCTCAACATATATCATTTTGTCGGACCGAAATCCGTGTTTAATGTGAAGTCTCCACTTCCTCATCGAAACCCTGCAACGATTACAGTTATGTGTTTAAGATGAAATTTGTTGCAGTTAAACGGTCACTTATCATAACGCTGCTTTAATGACAAGATTGGAGTGCATTCGCACAAAAAAGAAACAAGAAAGGAGATAATAATAGAAACACTTAAACCACTGAGGGAGAACCTCATCTGATTTCTGAAGAAGGCAGAAGTGACTCTTGATAGTGTGCGATTGTGTGATATTGGTGATGACTTGCGTTCATTTGCATAAGGAGACTCACAGGCTTTGTGTGACAGAACAGCCAAAGAACCAAACCAGCTAATAATAATAATAATAATGATAATAATAATAATAAATATGGATATGAATATTGTAAAATATTAATAACAATAAAGGGATTCATTTGTCTAATGTGTCTGACGGTACCTATTAATCAGTAATTGCACCACTAGCGCCATCTGTGTTTGCTTGTTTCTTTGTTTCATTTTTAGACCAGACTAAACAAAGAGCCGTTAACTGCAAACCCGTTAAAGATCAAATCGAATGCAATCATGGAACTGCTCATGCAGAAGACAAGAATCCTATCGAAGCACAGTATTACTTAAACAAAAGAGTAAAGAAAGTCCAATCTGGACAATGAAGATCCAGATCCAGAAATCCAGGCATAAACATCTAATAAGTGTGGTTTTAATGCAGGTTAAATCTAATCATAAAGGCATAATCCAATCAAAGGATTAGGGGTAATTAATGCAGAATCCAATATACAGTTTTTAAGCAGAATCCAATCTAAGTATAAAGTTCTAAAGCAAAGTTCAATCTAAATACAGATTGTAAAGCAGAATCCAACTTAATTAGAGTTTTAAAGTGTCATCCAATCTAAGGATGAAGGTCTTATAGCAGTTCTTATGAATACAGTTTTAAAGAATAGCTGCTTTTCCAATCCAATCTAAACAGTTTTAAAAGCAAAATCCAATTTACCTCTAAAATTCTTGAGAATAAACAATGAGGTTATTAATGCAGAATCCACTCTGAGTACTGTTTTGAAGTCGAATCCAACTTAAGGATAAATTTCTTAAAGTAGAATCTAATCAATATACATTTTTTTAACGAGAATCCAATCTGAATACAAATTTTAAAGTGGAATCCAATCTATATACAGTGTTTAAGCAGAATTCAATCTGTATATTTTTTTAAGCAGAATCCAACCTAATGATAAAGTTCTTAAAGCAGAATGTAATCTAAATACAGAAATAAAATCCAATCCAAAGATAAAGTTTTGATAGCATGAATACAGTTTTTAAAGTAGAATTTAATCTAAGCACGGTTTACTAAATACATTAAAAGAATAAAGTTTTCAAAGTTCAACCCATGCATGGTGCGTAAAATAGAAGATCCAATCCAGTTACACACGTTTTCTAATCAAACTTTGACTTAAATCCAAAGCAAAAGTTTGAAGAGAAAAAGAAAGAAATAAGAGAGAGAGAAACATACCAGCGTGCTTGAATTAACTTGTCCTTCTTTTTGCCACTAAAGCCAAATAAAAACAGCAAGAACAATTTCTTATTTAATCTCTATTGTGCTTAATTCACTTCATCAGTTATTCCGTGTCTCCATCCATCCTTCAGTGTATAAACTGTCCCTGTTTCTGCCCTTCACAAGTTATGAGCCCTCTGTTCCTCCTGTGCACAAATATAAACTTAAGCAGGGTGTCAGATTAACACTTCTCAGCTTAAAGCAGTATATACAAAGAGGAAGTGGAGACACACACACACACACACACACACACACACACAAATTGACTATTAGCCAGTTCTACATAAAGCAGAACTGAAAACGAAGGCCTTTCTCACACCAGCCCATATGAAAATCACCCGCTGAGATATGCAGTTAAAAAAGTACAAAAAAATGTAATTTGCTTTATTTAAGCGTTATTCCTAAAAGAAAAACTAAAAAAAAAAAAAAGTTTAAATTAGTTTAAGGAACTTCAAATACAATACTGTACACTAGTTCAACTGCAAAGTGCTTTTACTCAATGAAAGAACATTGTGACTTTGTGTTTTCCATCAGTGGTTGTTCAGTTTAGAGATCTCAAATTAGGAAGTGGGAATTTGATGTTCAAGTTTCTGTGCTAATGACAGAAAGCTTGTAAGGTCAAATATCTTGCAGAAAGGTGTTCTGAGGCCCTTAAAACTCTGATGGGCCTGGATTCTGCTTTGAAGCCCTTAGTTTGGATTAAAAGGCACAGACACACTGGTCTAGTGGTTCGCAGTGTCACCTCGCAGCTAGAGGGTTTGGTGTTTGAATTTGACCAAACCGCCCGGCTGTATATGTCAAGTTCTCCCCATGCGTGGTGAGTTTCCTACCTGTACTCTGGTTTCCACCTACAGTCCATTGACATTGATGGTTCCAGTTTGTTTCTGGTGTATGATTAGGTGAGTGTGTGCCTGTGGGTTGCCAGGGCTTTGGGTTCCTAGCAATATGGGATTAATGGAAGGAGATTGGACTAGGAGAAGTTCTACTATAACAGCTCTTTACTAATCACCTTTTGCTTTGACATCTTGATGTCTGGATTGGTTTAACAAACTTATAATCAGACTGAGTTTGACATTAACAGTTTTTAAATTTACTTCGATTATGATTCAACAACTTTATGCTTAAAAAGAAATTCTGCTTTAAAAGCTTTATGATTGGACTGGATTCTCTATGTTAAGGTTTGGCTTTGCTGTACTAACTATACAGTATGCTCGGCTTGGGTTCTGCCTGATCACTTCTACACTTGATTTTCTTCTTCAAAAGCTTTGCATTTTAATGGCTTTGGATTAAATTCTACATTAACATCTGTGCAATTAGACTGAATTTTATGTAAACAGCATTATACCTGAATTTTAGGCTGATTTTATTGGATAGTTGCTGCTTTAACAGCTGTACGTTTTGATTAGATTCTGCTTTAACCCCTCTGTGTGCTTAAACTGGATTCTGTTTTGAAAGCTCTACTCTTGGATTGAACTTTGCTTGGCCAGATCTACCACTGGATTGGATTGTGCCTTAACATCTCTGTGTTTTAAATGGATTCAGGTTTAATAGCTATATGTCAAAGTTGGATTTTGAAAGGTCTATATTTGGATTGGATTCTGTTTCAACAACTCTGTGCTCGGATTTGATTCTTATTTAACTTTTTTACCCCTCGGATTGTATTCTTCTTTAACAATTCAATTAATCAATCAATTAATTAATTAAACATTTATATAGCATTTATTTACAACTTTAAGTAACATTGGTTACATCTTTACATAACGAATAGAGAAGACATACTGTATATACATTTATAAAGAAACCACTGGTTTGCTGCAGAGTGTAATTCACCCAACACTGCTTATGTTTAACTTTGCTGTTGAATGTTGTGCTTGAATAAAGACTGTTTGTGCTTGTGGAATCTGGTTCTTGGAAAAGCTTTAACAACCATCATTGGATTGGATTCTGCTTCAACAACTCTGTGCTTGGATTGCTGATGTAATTACTAAACACTGGAACAGTTGAAAAACAGTTGAAAGATAAATTGTATTGAAAATACACTTAAAAGATAGTTGCATGTTGCTAGTATTTTGCTTATACTAGACGTATGCCTCAATTGTATGCCATTAGAATTAAATTAGAATTAAAATGTTTAGATTAAGATCGGGTTCTCTTTTGTTTAGATTAGATTCTGCTTGGGCAGCATGGTGGTGTAGTGGTTAGCACAGTCGCCGTGCACCTCCTTGTTTGGGTTTGAGTCCCGTCTCTGTGTGCATGGAGTCTGCATGTTCTCCCTGTGTTGGTAGGTTTCCTCTGGGTACTCCTGTTTTCTTCCCACAGTCCAAAGACATGTAGGTTAGGATAAATAGCTTTCACATAATGTGTGAATGAGTGTGTGTGTATGCATGTGTGCCCTGCGATGGATTGGCACCTTGTCCAGGGCGTGCGCTGCCTTGTGCCCCAAGTCTCCTGTGAGAGGCTCCAGGCCCCCCGCAAACCTAAATACAGGACAAAGTGGTATAGATAAAGAGTGAGTGAGAGTGGATTCTGCTTTAAGGGCTCTACACTGGATTGGGTTCTGCCTTAACAGCTGTGTGCTTTGACTGGATTCAGATTAACTAGGTCTATGCTTGGATTTAATTCCATTCTAACCGCACTGTGCTTGGAGTGGATTCTGCTGTAACAGGTCTATACTTTAATTTGGAGTCTGATTCAACAGCTGGATGGTTGGATTGGATTAACTGCTCTACACTTTAATTGAATTCTGATATAACAGCTGGATGCCTAGATTGGATTCTGCTTCAATACTTGGATGCTTGAATTGCTTTTAATCAGTAACCGTAAATGATCTGTTTTACTATGGTTTATATTATTTCTTTTAATTTTGCCATGCCATGCCTTTTAATCATTGTAAAGCACTTTGGACTACCTGGTTGTAGTAAAATTTGCTATATAAAAAAATTGACATTGACATTTAACAGCTCTAACTTGAATTGGATTCTGATGTAAAAGTTGGATGCTTGGATTGAATTTTACTCAAACTATACTCTACACCTTGATTTAACAGCTATATGGTTGAATTAGATTCTGCTTTAACAGCTTTACACTTGGATTGGATTTTGATATAACAGCTGTATGGTTGGATTGGTTTCTTCTTAAACGATTGAATGATTAAATTTATATAGGATTTGGATTTCACAGCTGGATGGCTAAATAGTTGAATTAGAGTCATCTTCAACAGTTCAGCACTCGGGTTGGATTCTGAATTAGCAGACTCTTAGATTTTATTTTATTTTAGGCATAGATTCAATTCTGTTTTAACAATCTTTTAGGCTGGATTTAGCTTTGCCTAAATTGGCAGAAATCAAAAAGAGCGTTTTACTTTCGTCACACTTTAGTCTTTTCAGCTTTCTCACTTCCTCGTATGTACAATCTGCTCAAACTGGTAAGCTTCAACTTTCATACTATTAACCCCATGAACACAGTGATATACACCAATGAGGCATTTTTAGTATAGTGCTTATGCTCACAATGTGACAAAGTGGCTGCCATATTAATTGAGATTAAATAAAATTTTTACATGCAAACAAGTAGCACAGCTGATAAAACCACTGGTTTAGCACATTATTAAAACCAGGAAGGATAGTGCTGAACCTTCATCTTTCTGGAAGAAATGAGTTCAGAAAACCAAAAAATCATGAATGGGGATGACATACACTTGGTGAAGTTACAGTATGTCGTAAACAATGAAAAGTAGAAGTCAGAGCTGAGTTTAATAGTTAAAGTATGAGCATTTCCAAACACACAATGTGATAAAAACTCTAAACAGTTGTGTGGCCATAAGAAAACCACATGTTAGTCCAAGTAATCAAGACCAACATTATTTAACATTCCAGATTTTTTAAAATGTATTTTTGTATTAAATGCCATTATATAACTGTACTAGCCATCTCACTGTAACAACTGCGGACATTCAGTTATATTTCTTTTAAGGTCAGAAAACTTTACTATTTGCAAGAGTCAGAGTTTATGTAAGCTATACTAACTTTCTTTAAATAATTCAATTACTTTTAAAATAGTTTAAAAAAACTTTGACCAAATAGAGTTTGTGAGGAAACTTTTTTACCTTCTTCTCCCATACAGCTTATCCTGTACAAGGTGACTTTGGGCACAAGGCAGCGTAGACCCTGCACGGGCTGCCAACCCATCTCATGACACACACACTCTGGGCAATTTTGGAACACCAATCATTATTAAACTGTGGAAGGAACCCGGAGTACCCCCCCCCCAAAAAAAACAAAAAACAAAAAAAACCCACCAAGCATGGGGAGAACATGCCAACTGTACACACATTCGAACCCTTGACCCTGGAGATGCAAAGCCACAACACTAACCACTTCGTCACCATGGGAACACTCACTTACCGCCTACACACCCTTTTGGGTGCCTATCTCAAAAGATTTAGTGCACAATGTGAGGGACACCCTGGATGCCAATCTATCCACACATACACACACTACTGGCAGTTTGGGCACGCAGATTATCCTAATCTTGCATGTCTCTGGGGCACCTGGGGGAAACCTTCTAAGCACAGGGAGAACATAGACTCCACACGCACACATACCCTGAGGCCAGAATCAAACCTGGACCCTGGAGGTGCGAGGCGATGGTGCTAAACCAGGAAGCCACTGCGCCACCTTGGGGATGTAATTCTTAAAAACTCGGATCGTTAACGACGGGTGTGAAAATAGTAGACGACTAGCCTATAGATAGGTCTCATATTGATCTTGCGCAATATTTTATCTCACTGTTTTAGTATGTAAATACTGAGCTCATGTCGTTGGCATGGCGACAAGCATTAGATTAGACCTTCTGTTTGGAATGAACTTTTTTGTTCGCTTTTTAGCAATAATGTGTATACTAGTCCATTAAAAGTTACTGCAACTTTGCATTTTTTATATTAATTCATTATTAATAACAATAGTTGACACGTGACTGGAAGAGGGTTAATCAGAGCGCGCGTGCGGTGGGTGAAACGCGTCAGGATTTCGCGCCTAAACCGCGTTCGGAGTTCAGAATGGTTCTTTTTTGCGGCGCGCACCGGCGGCCGCTGACTGGTCGATCCAGGTGTCAGTCACTGCTTGTCCCCGCCCCTTCACCCTCCCCATTCAACCACTGGCTCTAATGTAGCCCAGCTTCACTGTTTACTACAGAATTAGTGCTTAGCGGACGGACAGTCTTTCCCCTGCTCTGTCAACTCCGAGTCTCTATACATATATAAATATATATTTAGAAATTAAAAAGATTATAAATATATTTAGGTAACATTTCATTTTTTTTGCATAAAGAAGGAAAAAATATATCAAAAAAAAAAAAAAAAAGCTCAACATGCCCAAGAGAAAGGTATGTAGAAAAGCCGAGCACGGCATGCGGATACACTTTTGCCCTTATAGATCAGTTAGACAGTGAGGCGTCTTTAGAAAAAAATATTTATAGAAATCTCCTTCGGACTTTTCTAGAATCTGAGTGTTTAGACTGATTCGGCTCGCCGTGGTTCGGTCACGGACATGGAGCGGGTTCGGTGTCTCGGGCATTGCTGTTCTCTCGGTGGGCAGGAGTCAGGCAGCTCCATGCGCGCACTCGCGCCTGTGTGTGTGTGTGTGTGAGAAGGGGAGATTGTGTGTGTGTGTGTGTGTAGCCGCAGCAGCCATGCTGTAACGCTAACGCTACACTTCCCCTGGTTTTTTTTTTCGAAGACGCGACGACAAACAGGCGAGTTTTAAACGCTCCAGGGCGCCAACCAGCCTCGAAAGGGCGCGAAAAAATCCCCCGAGGCCTCCGCTTTAGGTCTGGGGTGTTAGTGTGGGGAAAGGGCGCTTCCGCGGGGTGATTTTAATCCGTTTTCTTTGTTCACCCGGAGAACACGGAGAGGGTGTCATGGCGCCTTCTTGCCACCAGATGGCTCTAGAGAGACCGCGCACCCCCGCCCCTCCCCCTTCTTCTCTTTTATATACACAAGATTTTAAAGTATATTCCATGTGCATATATATGTTATATACACTTTGTATATATTTTACTTATTATTATTATTATTACATGTGATAAAACTGTAGCAAAAAAGATATTTGTGAAAAAAAATTATTTAGGGCGATGTAAGTTAAAGTAATAGAACAAGATTTTTGGAGGGAATTTTTGTCTGTCCGTCTGTTTGTCTCTCTGTCTGTCCATGCATCACGTAAAAACTACTTAACGAATTTCAATAAGTGTATTTGGCCGAACTTAGGTAACACATAGGCTTTGTTTCATCGCAATCTGCCCACTAGTCCCCGACTTACAAACATTTGAGTTACAAACATTCACCGATAGGAACAGACCTCATATTGCGAACATTTGTAGATGCGAGTGTGAGATGCGAACAAAACATGGAAGTAGCTCACGTGTCTGTCGGACATTGTCACAGTTGTAACACTCGGATTAAACAATCAATCAGAGATTGCACAATTTGTGGGGCTTTTATCTCGAGTGCCGGTTTTAATAAAAACCAAAGAACAAGAAAGACAAACAAACGGACAATAAACTAATCCCAAACGTGTCCAGCATACAATGTTCATACAACATATATCGTGTTCTGTTCCAAGAGCTCGTTCCTAAGTCCAACAAACGTTGTCAAGGTTTTAGGATACTAACAAAATGCACACAATTGCATGTTGTGCAAGGCATGTTGTGCACCATGGGTCCATAGAATGTTAGCAAGAAGAAAAGGGCGCCGCTCTTAGTTTGGTTTTTGAAGCAGCCGAATCATAAATTAAGGTTAAGTGAGGTTTAATGTCTATTCATTTCATATTTTACCTCAGTTACATTTCAAAATGTTTTGATTTGTTTTTATATGCAAAAATAGAATTATACTGTTGGAAATTGATAATATTGGTAATATATTTGGGTAGCTGGAACGGATTATCTGCATTTACATTATTTAGTCTGGGACAATGCGTTTCGCTTTAAGAACTCGCCTCCAGGACGACTTAAATTCATATGCTGAGGTTCCACTGACTGTTGTTTAATGTACTTTTGTAGTATCAACATCAACACCCACACACATCCCTTACATTATAAACAAACCCAAACATGACCTACTGGTCTTTCTTTTTTTGTGCTTAGGGAACTGATGGAGAGGTCAAGGAGGAGGTAATAAAATCTTTTTGTTTTTTTAGTATTGCTAAAATTTTAAAGTAATATTTGCTGTCTCTTAACGTTTCCAGTTTGTTGTCTCTAAGATTGTTTGCATTGAGGTGGAAGATTACTTTGTGTATATGTGTTTGCATTAACAGCCTCAGAGAAGGTCTGCCAGGTTATCAGCAGTAAGTACCTCTTTTGTTTCCACCCTACACACTACCAGTCAGTGACAGAACTATAAAACCACACTCGGAAATGTGAGCATACATGTTAAAGCACTCGACTGTTGATGCAAAGTGCTTTTGGAAAACTTTATCTCCGCTTTATCTCTGGCATTGGAGACTCCTTCCATAAACGTTAGCAATAAAAACGTACAGCCTGTGGCTTCGAGCAAACCCCATCCTGTCATTAGTGAAGTAGAAGTTAGTTTAGATCCGCCAACATGGCATAAGATAAAATCTGTCATTTACAGTCACTGTTTGAATCAATGCTAGAATCAGAACTGAGTAGGACTGTGGGGGAGGGGGGGGGGGTCAGGATGTTAATTTAGACTTCAGATCAGATGAAACTTGAGTTTTACAAATGGGGGAAAATTGATGATTTATAATGGCTTTTTAAATCACCTCCAAAATTGATTTTTAAATTGTAATATTTTATATCATTCATACTGTGCATGTTTCGATCTGAGGTGGGAAAAATGTTGCTATTTCTCTATAATTCTACAGGTGGCACCGTCCAAACTGGTCACATATATACATACACGCAGTACCAGTCAAGAGTTTGGGCTTATTTTCTACATTCTAGAACATTTTTTTTTTTTTTTTTTTTTTTTAAAATTATGAAATAACACATATGGCATTAAGTAATTAATTAACAACAACAAGAAGTCAGTTGTTATTCTAAGATGTGAAGATTTACATTTACATTTGGGCATTTGGCAGACGCTCTTATCCAGAGCGACTTACATTTTTAAAATTTCATTAAACATCTGAGCAGTTGAGGGCCTTGCTCAAGGGCCTAACAATGGCAACCTGGTGGTTGTGGGGTTTGAACCTGGAATCTTCCGAACCATAGTCCAATGTTGGGGTAAGAACTGTATTGTGTCGGGCACGTTTGTAAAACCCGTCAAGCTCCATGATGAAACTGTGTCTCATGAAGACCTTCTCAGGAAAGCAGGACCAAAACTGAGCTCTGCTGCAGAGGAGAAGTTCTTTTAGAGTCACCAGCCTCAGAAATCACCAATTAACAACCAGCACCTCAGATTAGAGCCGTTATGAAGCTTTACAGAGCAGAAGTAGCAGATATACATCTCAATATCAACTGTTCAAATAAGATTATTATATGTTTTGGATAAACGCCTTCAGTAGAAAGAAATAAAAATCAGGAATGACCATGCCGTTAGAAGGGATGTACTAACTTTTAATCGGCCGTGTGTGGATGGATACATAGATAAATAAAATTGGATACAGAATTGCAATACAAATCAAATCGACCGCCTAGGTATGGGGATATTGTAATTGATTGATGGGTCATGTAATTGATTCAGTACCCCAGGCTGGAATGTTGGATCTGTAACCACACATTGTGTTAAATGAATAAACATTTTTTGTTGTTGGTGTTACCCTTAGAAACCAACCCCTCCTAAACCTGAACCCAAACCCAAGAAAACACCTAAGGTACGATTAAAGTCTTTTATTAATCTTTATTAATCCCAAAGTTAAATGTTATGGTTGCAACAAATACAGAACAAAAATAATGTAACAGAAAAATTTAAACTATGAATAAATATAAAAAGAATAGAAAAAACGTGTTACGATGGACGGGAGCTACTGCAACAGGCTGCCACTAGTGCGGCGCCAGAGCTCTACATGAGACTCGGGCTTCAACCCAAATCCTGCTTCATTTATGCGCACAGTTCTGTCTCAGTACTGTCAGTACTGATTAATTCTTATTTTTACGTTGTTTCTGTTGGTTCTTTTAATGTCAAGAAAATTAAAGACCACAGTATATTTTTCTCTGTTTATCTCTGTCTGACCTTTTCAGAAAGAGAAGGACGTAAATGACAAAAATGAGGACAAAAAGACAAAGGCGAAGAACGAGGAGACCAAGGAGGAGAACCAGTCGGAAAATGGAGTGACCAAGACTAACGAGGTACACACACACACACACACACACACACACACACACACACACACACACACACACACACAGTCTATTTACTTTTAAACACCACATTGACTATATTCATATTTATAAAATGTGTTTAACATCACTGCAGAAGTAATAGAACGAGCAAGATCCTGGACCTCACATGCAGCTGCTCACCTGTTCAGTTTGAAAAAAAGAGGAAAAAAAATCCCAGATGATGAATATTTAAACATTTTGGTATTTTTCTCAATAGGGGATATAAATGACACTTCGGTACAACAGGTTCATAGACAAACTCCACCCACGCTGGTTGCTTGACGTCATTCTACAGATTATAGAAATTTGAGACAGTTACATTTAATAGTGTTAAACTCATAATATGTGCTGAGGTCTTGACTTGTTGCAAATGTTTTAGCAAATCAGTAAGATTTATTGTTTGTGTGAAGTAGAATAAGTTTTTAAATCAGCGTTACAGGCTGAGTAAACCCGACGACAAGAAAGTCTCCGCATTATGAGAAAACTCAATTCATTTAGACAAAATAAAAGTAAGGCTCTAGGCTAATAATCCTAAGCGATTAAACAGGGTATGTAAAATGTAAACATTTATGGAAGATCAGTTTTGATTCTGGTTGTTAGTTGTTTTTTTTTTCTCAAATTTTTGAACAAATCTATAAAGTAAGGAAATCAAGTGGGAAAGTTTACTCTTCCTGCTGGTGAAGGAAATAAAGGGGATACTAGCTTAAAAAATAAATGAAAAAAAAAAGAATACGTAACTTCTTCATCTGGAAGCTTGTGATCAAGAACGTTGGTGAGTTTGGCGCAGTTTGAATGTTGGAGCTGAAAGGAAGGTTAAGGACTGAGGGAGAGACATTAATTTGTTATGTAATGTATATTCCTGAAAATTCAAACAGGCCTTAGCTAACGAGCTGGGTTTGAGGTAAGGGGTGAATATGTAACAGTGTGTAATGCTTTTCATTTAAGACGTGTTGTTTAGCCCCAGTGTGCGGAGCGACGTGGACGGATCATGAAAAATCAATTAAGAAAAATCATTGAGGTTTCAAAGCCTCGAACCAGGAGAGGGGCGCAGAAAATGATTTATTGACCGAAATGCCAATTTGATGAAGGTTGAATTTCTGAAAATTGGGCTTCTTGACTCAAAGCCCTGCCGTGATTGGTGCAGGTGCTGCGGTCTGACCTGTGATTGGTTGGTTTCTGTCGCCATGCAGGTTGAGAAGACTCCGGAGGCAGAGCCGGAGCCAGAGAAGGTGGAGACTAAGGCCGAGTAGCATCCCAGCCATCCATCCATTTTTCTTCTTTCTTTCCCCATCACTCCGACCTTTATTCCTCCCCCCTCCCTCTTCCCTCGCTTTCTTTCCTCTGTTCCTGCAGCCCCAGATGGACCCCTCTCTTCACAAATCATCACCAGAGGAATATTTTTATCAACTATTTTGTAAATACCGGTTCAGGTTTTTAGCACAAAAACGCAAATGCGATTGAAGGGGGTTTTCAGACAGGGTTCTTCTTCTATGTTTGTCCTTAACACGAGCGGTGCGCAAAGGCACTGCTTCAGTTTTGTCTTTGCTTTTATCATAAATTTTTTTGTTTGATTTGTGATTTTATTTAGTTTTAATGGACGGTTCTTGTATCTCAAGGTGTTGATGCATTGCTGGCTGTGTGTGTGTGTGTGTGTGTCTGAGAGTGATTTTTGTTTTTGAAGTTTTTGCCCAGTTTGCTGTTTATTTTTTTTTTTTTTCTTTTAGAAAAAAAAACAATTGCTAAGTCTAGATGTTAGCTTCCCATGGTTTGGGATGAATCCCAACACTAAAACGATGCGATGAAAAAGTAAATCTGGTAAACTCTGATTGTTTTGGGTGTGGGTGAAAATTGCATGTTTGCAGGTGTTTTCTTTTCCCTTTTTGGAATTTAAGGGGTTTTAAAAAAAGAAATCATATGTTTTGTGAAGTTTTTTTAAACACTGAATTTATTTGTGGAAAAAAAAATAGTGTGCCCTGAATCTCACTCAATAAAACCATCATTGGAGTTTTCCCTCAAGAAAGTTTTTCAGTATTTTACCTTTTAAGGAGGCTTGACAATAAATTAGTGTGGAACTTGCCCTCCATGATTACCTTGAGGGATTGCGGTAACATCAGACAAGACAATGCAGCAAGACAAGACTTTTTAGAACAGCAGCCATATTTATAAGTGGAATCAATTAAAAGCATTAAATTCTTACAGATTTCTGTCTGTCAGATTGTACATGATGGCAAACTGATCTAATCATCAAAAAGGTTTTGTATCTAATGATCAGAAAGGTTTAATTCTACCTACGGACACAAAGCTCTGCCCTTAAAACTTCAACTACAGTGGCTTGCAAAAGTATTCGGCCCTCTTTTCCACGTTTTGTTACATTACAGCCACATTGGTTGATAAAAGGCCAATACAAAGTGGTGTACACTTGAGAAGTGGAACGAAAATCATACATGATTCCAAACATTTTTTACAAATAAATAACTGCAAAGTGGGGTGTGTGTAATTATTCAGCCCCCATTGGTCTGAGTGCCCGGTATCACTGCTCTCTTTTCCAAAATTCTTGAAAGAGCTGTTTATAACCAAATGTCTCTTTATCTCTCACAGAACAACCTTAATGATCCCAACAGTCAGTTGCCCATAGACGTTGCCTGATGAGTGTTAATGACTAAATAGAGTGCACCTGTGTGTAAACTAATGTCAGTACAAATACAGCTGCTCTGTAAAGGCCTCAGAGGTTGTCTAAGAGAATATTGGGAGCAACAACACCATGATGTCCAAAGAACACACCAGACAGGTCAGGGATAAAGTTATTGAGAAATTTAAAGCAGGCTTAGGCTACAAAAAGATTTCCAAAGCCTTGAGCATCCCACGGAGCACTGTTCAAGCGATTATTCAGAAATGGAAGGAGTATGGCACAACTGTAAACCTACCAAAACAGGGCCATCCACCTAAACTCACAGGCTGAACAAAAAGAGCGCTGATCAGAAATGCAGCCAAGATATCTATTCCGGTCATAGAGCCGCTGCCCGTGCACTCGAACTTACCACGATGTTGCAGGGAGCAACTGTTACAGCTGACACACTGTTGTCGATGACTGACCGTGTCTGCGATTTAAAAATAAGTTTGTGCACATTTATAGCAGAACATTTACATTTACATTTAGGCATTTGGCAGACGCTCTTATCCAGAGCGACTTACAAAAAGTGCTTTAATGTTTACATCATTGGATACATACTTACACTGGGTTAACTAGTTTAATAACTAAGTGCTATTAGTCCAACACAACTGGGAAGAGGTTGTGGGTTTTTTTTTTTGGGGTGGGGGGGGGGGTTGTTAGTCCAAGTACTGGAGAAACAGATGTGTCTTGAATCGTCGTTTAAAGATAGTCAAAGTCTCTGCTGTACGGACATCTAGAGGAAGTTCATTCCACCACCTAGGTGCCAGAACAGAAAAGAGCCTGGATAAATGCCGCCCTCGATCCCTAAGAGATGGTGGGATGAGGCGAGCAGTGCTGGAGGATCGGTGGGAATGTAGTGCAGTGCGTGGGGTAATTAGCGCAGAGAGATAAGTGGGTGCTGGGCCATTTTTAGCTTTGTAGGCAAGCATCAGCGTTTTGAATTTGATGCGAGCAGCTACAGGAAGCCAGTGCAAGGAGCGGAGGAGTGGGGTGGTGTGGGAGAACTTGGGAAGGTTAAAAACGAGCTGTGCTGCTGCATTCTGGATCAGTTGCAGAGGATGAATCGTGGACAGAGGCAGGCCTGCCAGGAGTGAGTTGCAGTAGTCCAGTCTTGAAATAACAAGAGACTGAACAAGCACCTGAGTAGCCTGTGAAGAAAGAAATGGGCAAATTCTTCTGATATTGTAAAGAAGAAATCGACAAGAGCGAGTAAGGTTAGCGATGTGTGGGGAAAATGACAAATGATTGTCCACGGTTACCCCAAGATTGCGGGCGGTGGCTGAAGGAGTGATTTGGTTGTTGTCCAGGGATATCACAAGGTCTTGACCTGGGGATGAGTCACAAGGGAAAAAACAACAGTCCGGTTTTACTGAGATTGAGCCTTAGCTGATAAGCAGCCATCCAGAATGAGATGTCTGCCAGACATGCTGAGATCCGGGTGGAAACCTGAGTGTCAGAGGGAGGAAAGGAGAGAACAAGTTGGGTGTCATCTGCATATCAATGGTATGAAAATCCATGCGATAATATGACCTTACCAAGAGACATGGTATAGAGGGAGAACAGAAGAGGACCAAGTACTGAGCCCTGCGGGACACCAGTAGAGAGTCTACGTGGGGCAGATGTAGATCCCCTCCATGTTACCTCATATGACCTATCATCTAGGTAAAAAGCAAACCATTGCCACACTGTTCCACAAATTCCAAGGCTTGTAAGAATAGATAGTAGAATCTTGTGGTTCACCGTGTCAAATGCAGCTGACAGGTCCAGGAGGATAAGGACAGATGACAGTTTAGCAGATCTAGCAGCATGGAGCTTCTCAGTGACTGACAGAAGGGCAGTCTCTGTGGAATGTGCCACTTTAAATCCAGATTGGTTGGGATAATTAAGGTTGTTCTGTGAGAGATAAAGATACATTTGGTTATAAACAGCTATTTCAGGAATTTTGGAAAAGAGAGCAGCGATACCGGGCGATAGTTGTTAACTTCTGATGGGGCCAGGCAGGGTTTCTTGAGGGTGGGAATAACCCTCGCCTTCTTAAAAGCAGCAGGAACATGACCAAATGAGATGGAATGGTCTCATTTGGTCATGCAAAACATGATTTGTCATTCAGAATTTCGCATCCACTGGTCACCCTGTGTAAAAAACTGGCAGAAGACAAAAAAGCGTTAACTAGCCTGTCGGTTTCAAATCAACATGCGAGTTACATGAACACTCATGGAATTGCATTACAGTTGTCTGAGAAACTAAAAAAATGCATGTTCTTACTCAGTGTTGATGAAGCAACAACCTTGAATATGGATAAAATACTCAATGTGCTTGTTCGCTTTTTTGATAATGAAAGCAACAGAGTAATAACACAACATCTGGCAAACAGAAAAGTCAACATTGCAAATGCCCTCATACTGGAACTTAAAGATGTCATGCAGACTTATGGTCTTGAGTGGAGACAAGTTACCAGCATCCTCCTTGACAACTGTGCAGTCATGAGAGGAAAAAAGTCTGGCCTTGAAACTCAAGCAAGGAAGGAGAACCCATACCTTGACGTGTCTGAAGACACCGTGCACATGGTTTTCAATGCTGCCAGCGGCCTCATAAGTCCGTTCAGCACAGAAGTGGAAAATTTCTGCTCCGATGTCTATTATGATATTGAGAAGTCACCAAAACAGAAGGAGATTTTCTCAGAGTTATAGAGTCTGCTCCATCTTTCTTCCAAGAGCTTGATAAGACCTATTAGCAACAGATTTCTTTAGATGCTGGAGGTGTGCACCAGGCTGAATGAACTCATGGATGTACTGGTGGTGCATTATTACTATGTGCTGGATCCAAATGAAGAACACAAATACAGGTAATGCTTATCATTTTGTAGTATAAATATAAGTATTTTTTAAATGTTCTGTCTCTGCAGTTAACCATTTTTATTGTATTATTTTGCATGTAGAGTGATGTGCTAGTTTAGAGTGTTGTTAGGTTTTATGTAGGAATAAGCAATGAAAATAGCCACAGTGGTGTGTGTGTGTGTGTGATACAGAAGGCTTCTTAATGAAGTGCTGACGAGATATGCACAGTTGAGGAAAAGACCAGAGTGGAAATTCTTCAACAAGAACAAGCCACAACATCCCGAATAGGAACACAAGCCAACCTTGAACGGAAGGCACGAATCTCTGTGCTCTTTACAGAGTTTGACCGATTCATGGTCAAGTCATGGTCGACATGTTCAGAGGTATCTTGTAGCAGGCTAACTTGTGTAGGCAAAAACTTTAGGCTAAATGTAATGAAAGTTGTTGTTTTTTTACAAAGGGAACAGCCAGGTCTCTACTACAGCAATCATAACCAGCTTTAGAAGTTATGCAGAGTTATATAGAAATGTTCAAATAAATAGCAGTTTATTGTTAAAAAAAGTAAATAAAGTGAAATTATTTTTAATCAGTATGTTATTTCTATATTTCAAATGTAATGGAAAGATTCATTCAATTCCAAGGCAAAAAATGTAAAATACTTTATTAAGTCTTTTTTTTACAGGAAATGAAGAAAAGGAATATTTATCTTAAAAAAAAAACATAGCAGTGTTGCGAATTTGTTTCTTTTCTCTTCAGCCACAAACAATGACATCCACTTAAAACATTTTAAAGACTTAACTGATGATAACATCTGATTATGATCTGATTAACATCTGACAAAAACAATGATTATGCACTAAAATATTACTTCAGCAATCTAAAGTTAAGTTAAATCTTGAAAAATGTCTTAAGTTTATGTCAAGTGTTTGAAAAATCTCAACACTGCAATTTTTCTTTTTTTTGTTTGGGGGGGGGGGGGGGGGGACAGATTAATATTCCGTTCCTTTGCTTCCAGTAAAAAAAAAAATGCAAACCTGGTCAAATTCGTTAATAATTAGATTTGGAGTAATTTACATCTGATATATGGAAATAAAAGCTGTTAAAAGTATTTATACTTTATTCACTTCTTTAAAACGCACTGCTATTAATTTGAACTGTATGCAACTTGTCTTTAATCTGTTTTCTTGTTGTGTTTTTTTACGCGTGTGAAAATGTCAAATAAAAATATATTTTTTTTATGTTTGCAGGCGTACTTTCAACATTTCAGGGGTTTTTTGAAAAAAATGAACATGAAAAACCAATGGCGCACTTGCTGCACGTGGAGATGGTGGCCCTAGTTCGAGAGCTCCTCAGCAAATTTATGAAGCCGGAAGCTATCCCACGGAGTGCAAAGGATATCATCAAGGTCGATGTCCGGAGTCAAGATTTGCAACTATCAGACAAAAGGTTGTCTGTTGGAAGATACTGCTACTCTGCACTAAACAAGGCCCGTGTGGAGAGGAAGATATGGGTGAGAAACATTTACAACTCTCTCAGAGAAGGATAAATGAAGTCATCAGAGTTCCTTCTCAAAAACCTTCCTCTGGACAACAAGATAATTCAATTCAATTCAATTTTATTTGTATAGCGCTTTTAACGATTTACATCATCACAAAGCAGCTTTACACAATCAAAAGAATTAAGTTTGTAAGTTTGGATAATCATCTCACTTTCTGCACTCACTCCCTCTCTGATTCAAGATGAATCCATCTGTGGGGCTTTTATCACATTAGGAGAGGCCTTGCCTAATGTGGTCGCACCAGAGGAGATTGGTCAACTAGAGGAAGAGATACGGGCATACCAAATAGATGTGGATCTGGTAACGTGTGCCCAGAACTACATTGAAGAGGAAGGCGAGTTGATGTAGATTGGTGGAGCAGAGTTGTATCCATGAAAAATCCAGAGAGAGGTGTGAGATTTCCCATTCTGGGTCAGCTGGTCAAAGCACTACTTAGCATTTTCACACGCCCCCTGGTTGAGGGATCATTTAATCTTATGGATGATATTCTTGAAGCAGACAAATGCTCCATGAATGTGGAAACTTATAAGAGCCTTGCAGTTGTAAAATCCATAATTAAAGTAAGGCAGTGGACAGCATCGACAATGACAATAGACCAGCCATTAAGGTGGTCTTGTCTGTCATCGTATCAAACATATCAAAAACATCTGCAGAAAAAGAAAAAGGCACAACAGGCACAAAAGAAGAAAAGGGTGAGTGAGGCAGCAAGGATTCGGCCATCACAGATGGCAAACAAACTCATACGGCAGGCCAGGAATATCACTAGATCAGCCAAAACCTCCTCTAGACGAGCCAAACACTCATCCTCCTCCACTGGACCATCCAGACCCTCTTTAACCTCCTCTGGATCATCCAGACCCTCACCAACCTCCTCTGGACCATTCAGACCCTCACCAACTTCCTCTGGACCATCCAGACCCTCTTCAACCTCCTCTGGACCATCCAGACCCTCACAAACCTCCACTGGACCAGCCAGACACTTAGCCTCCTCCTCTGGATCAGCCAGACCCTCACCAACCTCCACTGGACCATCCAGACCCTCACCAACTTCCTCTGGAACAGCCAGACCCTCAGTCTTCTCCCCTGGACCATTCAGACAATTTTCAACCTCCTATGGACCAGCCAAACTCTTTCTCCCTCCCTTTGGAACAGCCAAAGCCTCATCCTCATCATCTGGACCAGCCAAAGCCTCATCTTCCTCCTCTGGACCAGACAAAACCTCTTCTGGACTAGCCAAACTCTTTCTCCCTCCCTCTGGACCAGCCAAAGCCTCATCTTCCTCCTCTGGACCAGACAAAACCTCTTCTGGACTAGCCAAACTCTTTCTCCTTCCCTCTGGACCAGCCAAAGCCTCATCCTCATCATCTGGACCAGCCAAAGCCTTATCCTCCTCCTCTAGACCAGCCAGAACCTCAGCCTCCTCCACTGTACCAGCTCTATCTTCTGGTCCAAATGTCTTAAAAAGAAAGAGTTTGCAGGACTTTGCTTACAACCCAGAAAAAAAGAAAAAATAAGTGATAATGTCCTTGATTTCACTTTTAATCTTCAGTTTAGCAGTTCAGTTCTTTAGCACTAAAAGCACTTGTTATTTAAGCACTTTAAGCTCTTGTTACTTTATTTTTGTTATTATTGTCAATATTTGAAGTAAGTCCTTCAAATAAAAAAGTCCCCCCCAAAAAAAGTTCAGGCTCAGGATTTTTTTTTACTTTAACCCCTGATTGTTAACAGCAAACCATAAGAAGTCCTGTTTGCAGTTTGCCACAAGCCATGTGGGGGACACAGCAAACATGTGGAAGAAGGTGCTCTGGTCAGATGAGACCAAAATGGAACGTATCATCCAAAATGCAAAACGCTATGTGTGGCGGAATACTAACACTGCACATCACTCTGAACACACCATCCCCACTGTCAAATATGGTGGTGGCAGCATAATGCTCTGGGGGTGCTTCTCTTCAGCAGGGACAGGGAAGCTGGTCAGAATTGATGGGAAGATGGATGGAGCCAAATACAGAGCAATCTTGGAGGAAAACCTCTTGAAGTCTGCAAAAGACTTGACTGGGGCGGAGGTTCACCTTCCAGCAGGACAACGACCCTGAACAAAGCCAGGGCAACAATGGAATTGTTTAAAACAAAACATATCCATGTGTTAGAATGGCCCAATCAAAGTCCAGGGCCCGTATTCACAAAGCTCTTAGAATTATTTCAGAAAACTCCTATCTTAGCCTAAAATGTCCTAGCTGGGAGTCTTAGACTAAAAGTGATTTAGAAAACTTCTTAGAGCAACTCTACATAAAGAAAGTACAAAACCCTTTATCTTAGTGAGGGGGTGTGGTCAACCCCGTTGCTAGGGATGATGTAGCAATTCAAGGACTGTGATTGGTTGATAAAAAAATAACCTCTGACCTCTGCAAAGGTCTTGAAATACACTCTTTGTGAAAATAGAATACATGATATCATAATGTTTGTATAGACTAAATATATTAAAGTTAATTAAAACAGCCAAATGTTGAAAATATGTCTACTTGAAAACCAACCAATTTCCACACAGTAGTTACTGTATTAAAGTTCTTACATTTATTTACCATACTGATTTTATTATTACTTTTATTATACCATTTCAGATTGATGGGAGCAAAATGGCTGACCTTTTACCAATTTACATGATTGCATGTTTTAAGTTGCACTTTTGGAGATTATGTAGCGAACAATCCAAGAGAGATGTAAGGAAGTAAAACAACAAGAAAACCAAATTGGACAGAAAAGCAGTGTTTTCTTTTATCTTTATGTTCAGTGTTTGGAGAATATTTCTTCTTTCCACCATTTTGTCCTCTGCTATAGAAACTCTTAAGCCTCTTAAAAGTCCTCCTCTCTACTCTTAACAATTTTTACCTTAGGAGCTGTTTTTAGGGCTAAGATGTTTCGTGAATCATTTTTATCTTAACTAAGATTTAATCCTAAATTTAAGGGAAAATTCTAAGAAAATGTCATAATTCTAAGAATTTTCTTAGAATTTTGTCACTAGGAGCAACTTTTAGGCTTAAGAAGCTTTGTGAATACGGGCTCAGATCTAAATTCAATCGAGAATCTGTGGCAAGATCTGAAAACTGCTGTTCACAAACGCTGTCCATCTAATCTGACTGAGCTGGAGCTGTTTTGCAAAGAAGAATGGGCAAGGATTTCAGTGTCTAGATGTGCAAAGCTGGTAGAGACATACCCTAAAAGACTGGCAGCTGTAATTGCAGCAAAAGGTGGTTCTACAAAGTATTGACTCAGGGAGCTGAATAATTACGCACACCCCACTTTGCAGTTATTTATTTGTAAAAAATGTTTGGAATCATGTATGATTTTCGTTCCACTTTGTATTGGTCTTTTACGTGGAATTCCAATAAAAATGATTCATGTTTGGGGCTGTAATGTGACAGAATGTGGGAAAGTTCAAGGGGGCCAAATACTTTTGCAAGCCACTGTAGATTTAACTTGGAGATAAGACTTTTAGACATTCAGCTGCTTGAAATGTATTTAAAAATGATAAATATTTACTCTTGCACCTTTAAACACAGTATTCTTAGAAATACTTTTAATCCAAATTTACAATTTGTGTGGATCTAAAAATAGCACTATAAATATTTGAGAAATATTGGAAAAAAATTATGTTGGGTTTTAAAGTATATTTAATTAAAGAATATTTGAACTCTCATCATTGGTATTTAACCACTTGTCAACATTTCCAAGATTCCATAAGAAGCGTCCAGCAAAGTACACCCAGCCATAGAGAGTGCATGTGGAAAAAAAACAAAAACAAAAAAACACTACAAGTTGTGAACACTTGGTTCTCTTTGTAAAAAAAAATTTTTTGGCTGCTTCTGTCAAACGGAATCAGACTCTGACACTGTACACAGTTTTCCACAGATTTTACCCTGGATGCTTTTCCTAACACAGCCTTCTCATTCTATCCAATTAAAGGTTGCTATGCATGTACTGGCTGGGAATTGAGCCCAAGCCTAATTTCATTACGATTATTTATACATTTGATCCATGTCTTTAAAAAGTAGACTCATTATTTATTTCCTTTTTGCAATAAAATTTTATTTACAGTAGCATTTTCAAATTAAAATTTTATTTGTCACATACACAGTCATACACAGTACGATATGTAGTGAAATGCTTACACGACTGCCAGTGACCTTAAAAATAATAAAAGCTTATACATAAGAAAATAAATATGAATAAAAGAAATACGTTAAGGGTAAAATATGCTGTACAAAAAATATACTGTAATAAAAGAAATACGTTAGAAAAGATTAACTAGTGAAATGTCCTGTACAAAGTAAAATTTTTTACAAACAGAATATCAATATAAATTTTATTTGTATTTCGAAAGATTTCCACTGACAGAAGCTTACATTTAGTGTTATTTATAGGCTTCTTGCTTTTAGGTTAATCAGTTGAGCCGTTGAGGATTATGGACCTTGTTCAAGGGCCCCACAGGGGCAGCTTAGAGATGCTGGGCTTTGAAGCTGTAACCTCCCCATCACTAGTCCAACATCTTAACCACTGACCTAACCCTATGCAGCATGCATTCCAGCTCTTGTTTTAAGAATGCGCACACACTCAAGTGCACACACACTCACCCTCTCAATTATGCGCTATAGGCAATTTTGGAAACATAAATCGGACTATAAATAATGTCTTTGGATTTTGAGGTAAAACCGACCAATTGCAAATTTCATATACAGAGACCAGAGGTAAGATTGGCATCCTCATCATCGGAGGTGCTGGGCAACAATGCTAACACCTAAGTCACCGGGCTGGAGATGAGTAAGGACATACAAAAATAACCTGGGGAAGTGTTCAGGTGTTTGACTTAACAAGTGGTCCGTTTCCTTTATGAGCGGATGAAATTGGTCAGAATTCCTCTGTGAGTGGGGAGATTGATCATTATTTCTCTGGAATTAGATGTGATTGGTCAGAATTCCTGTGGAAGCAAGTATGATTGGTCACATTTCATCTGGGAGTAGGTGGGATTGGTCAAAATGTAATTTTCTTCCTGTTTGCAAATCTTTGAAATTGAATTCAGTGGTTTTACTGTAAGGCTAACTTAGCATTGCAAGATGTAGTCCTGAGGTGTTCATAAACTCATGTTTAGTCTGTATGTACAGTATGGTGCCCTTTTTTTCTACATGACAAAATGAAAAGACAAATGAACATTTTTTAAAACATAACAAAAAATTAAGAAATAATAAAAAGAATAAGAATAAGAATAGTTAACACTGTCGCCCTGCACCTCCAGTGTCCGGTTTTGATTTCCAGAGGGGCTCGTCTCTGTGTGCATGGAGTTTGCATGTTCTCCCCGTGCTGGGTGGGTTTCCTCTGGGTACACCGGTTTCCTCCCACAGTGCAAAAAAAAGGCAGGTTAGGGTACTTCACATTCCCAACTTGTCTGGTGTGTGTGTGTGTGTGTGTGTGTGCGCCCTGCGATGGATTGGCACCCTGTCCAGGGTGTACCCTGCCTCGTGCCCTAAAACTCCTGGGGCCTCATGTATCAACGCTGCGTACGCACAAAAACTTTGCTTACACCAGTTTTCACGCTCACGCTAACAGTAAAATTAACGTGAGAATGTGCGTTCTTCCACGCCTACTTCATGTCTGGCGTACGTGTATTTCTTGTGTTTGTTTTATTTCCGTTGGCGACTCCTAGAGGCAATTATGTTAAACTGCACACTACAAAGTATCGCACCAACACATGTGAAAAACATTGATCACGATGATGACTGGCTTATTATCCGTTTCAGATTTCCAAGAGCTATCCTCTTGGAGCTCTGTGCTGAGTTGAGTCCAAATTTGGAAAGAGAGACAGCGAGGAGCCACGCAATACCCGTTCCCTTACAGGTGCTGACAACGCTTGGTTTCCTGGCAACTGGTTCTTTCCAAAGGGAACTGGCAGACCGCTCGGGGTTAAGCCAGTCGTCCTTTGAGCCGTGCAATGCCAGCTGTATGGGACGG
Organism: Clarias gariepinus; assembly: GCF_024256425.1. Taxonomy (NCBI): domain Eukaryota; kingdom Metazoa; phylum Chordata; class Actinopteri; order Siluriformes; family Clariidae; genus Clarias; species Clarias gariepinus. The sequence continues at coordinate 24,193,383 of NC_071123.1, forward strand.
GATCATCCGCATGTCTAGCAGGTAGCCTATATAAGGTTTCCATACCATGCAGTTGACCAGCCAAACATTAAAGCACAATTTGCAGCGATCGCCGGTTTTCCTAATGTAATCGTAGCGAACGACGACACGCACATTGCTATAAAGACGCCATCTGAAGATGAATTTGCTTACGTGAATCGGAAACATTTCCATTAAATAAATGTGCAAATAATATGTGATGCTCAAATGCGCCTAACAAATATTGTGGCAAGGTGGCCTGGGTCAACCCATGATTCATTCATCCTCACAAACAGCATGGTTGGGATGAGGCTCCAGGGTGGCAGGGTGCGCGATGGGTGGCTTCTTGGTGAGTGATGTATTTAAAGATATTATTCCAGCTCAAGTTTTTTTTTTATTTTGTTATTAATTCCGGAGGAAAAACTTGCAAATAACACTGTTTTTCTCCGGTCTACCTCCGATCGGAGCACCTCCAATTCACATTCTGTGAAGTTTCTCTTCTTGCTTGTTTTTGCCATTGCTTTTTTGTTTGGTTTTGCCAAAGTGAAGTCATTAACATATTTATACGGAGGAGGAGGCAGGGAGGGGTTTTGCGCTCATGCACGTGCGCTCAATTCCACGTTAATTCGGATGTACAAAGAGAATATGCGTGGGATTCCGCGTACGCAGTGTTTCATACATCAGATTTTTTTTACTGCATACGCACATTTACAGCTTTGTCCGTACGCAATGTTTTAGTATGAATTCAACGCAAGTCTTTGTACATGAGGCCCCTGGAATAGGCTCCAGGGCTCGTATTCACAAAGCTTCTTAGAATTCTCTCGGAGAGATTCTATCTTAGCCTAAAAAGTCCTAGCTGGGAGACTAAAAGTGATTTAGAAAAATTCTTAGAGCAACTCTTAGTAAAGAAAGTACAAAAACCTTTATCTTAGTGAGGGGGTGTGGTCGACCCCGTTGCTAGGGATGAGGCAGCAATTCAAGGACTGTGATTGGTGGATAAAAATAAAATGGACTTAAAATGAACTCTTGGTAAAAATAGAATATATGATAATAGAATAGACAGTGAAATCATAATGTTTGTCTATAAAGAAAATGTATAATCATGACTACAGGCTACTTTATGCAAAGTTTCTGTTATAGGCTAAATATCTTAAAGTTAATTAAAATAGCCAAATGTTGAAAATGTGTCTACTTTTAAAGCAACCAATTTCCATACAGTAGTTACTATATTTACGTTCTTACATTTATTTACGATATTGATTTTATTACTTGTTATCCATTTCAAATTGATTGGAGCAAAATGGCTCAGCTTTTACCAGTTTACATGATTGCAGGACGGTCTGTTTAAGATGCACTTTTGGATGGTATGTAGCCAACAATCCAAGAGAGATGGAAGGAAAACCAAATTGGACAGAAGAGCAGTGTTCACTTTAAGCTCAGTTAGTTGAAGAAAATAAAGCAATTTTAAAAGGTAAATTTGGCTCCGGTGTCACAGCTCAAGGAAAGAGGCAGACCTGGGAGAAAATATCTCACTCCTCTTTCCCTCTGGTTGTGTGCACCAGTGAGGAATGTGGAAAGCGGTGGTCTGTGTTGCAGTCTCAAGCCAGGAGGGAGATTGCAGCACACAAACGGGATTCTCAAGCATTTCACTGCATATCGTACAGTGTATGACTGTGTATGTGACATTTCAAATTCAAGTCAAATTTTATTTGTCAAGAACAAGTGCTGTTTAATATATAGATAGACGATGTGGCATCTTTTGTGCACTCGCATGTGAACAACAAACTAAACAATAAACAAAAGAATTTTCTGCATTTGTTTACTGCATTTTTTTGCGGCATGGATCCGTCAGAGGAACCGCGACCGTTAACGTCGCAGGTGTGTGTGCGACCCTCGGCCAGTGTATCAGATAAGCCAGCCTGCTGCAGCCAACTCAACACCATCCCTGCTGGACAGAAAATTGGAGATCGAAATTGACACGCTCACACAGCACAAAAAAGTTCACAAGGAGTATTATAAGCTAACAATTGAGCTGCTAAAATATAAAAAGAATGAAAAATAAAAAGTGTATCATGATCATGTGGTCTTCATAACAGCATTTAGTTGTATGGAATATTTGTTCAATGGGCTACAGACAGCAGTTACCGTCACTTACCTAAAATGCAAATTTGTAAATTGAGCTCTGTGACGAAGCCCACTTTGGGACATGTCTCTCCCCTGGGTAAACCGAATGTCTTCATCACCCTCATCACCGTTACCATGGCTGCTTTCGAGAGGTTGGGGAATTTGTCGTACTTTGCAGATGTTGTGAAGCACTGCACAGGCTGTCATGACTTTGCAGACCGTAGCTGGTGACCAGCGCACTTCTCCATGCAACACATGAAACCTCCTCTTCAGCTGGCCAATACCCCGCACAACTACTGAACGTGTTTTCTCGTGGGGTCTAAAAAAGGAAATATCAAAAGATATAAGTTAAGGTGGTCTAATGCACTCACCAATAATGTGGATCTGTTTGATTAGAGAGCCTTCTCGTGTTTGTAGTACATTTAAGTATATTTGTAACTACACTTTATTTTCATACACAATGATTCACTGTTAGTCTACTGTTTAGTGCCTGTTGTAGTTTAGCTGTGGTCCTGGGTCTGGGTGAAGTTAAGGTGTGAGGAGCCATGCTTTGCATGGACAGCCACTGTCCCCTAACAAATGACAGTTAACTGGCACATAATGTCCTTCAAAAAGCTGTCTCAGGCCAGTCTCCTGGCGTCTTGTGTTGAGGCTGGCCACTTTGCAACAATGTCTAAAATCTTGTAATCTGCACTGAAAACAGGTTGTGTATTGATGCTGTGGAACCTCTTTGTGTTGACAAATACATCTTCATTTTCCGATGGTGCGATCATGCAGATGTCTGTCTCATCAATTACACCGACAACACAGAGAAACCCCGCTATGTCCATGATTGCCCTTTTGTGAGCCTGAGTGTGAGCGTCCAGTGGAAATGAAATGAACTGTGTCACTATATGGGACTGTGAAAGCGCTTCAATAGTTTGTGATAATTCTGCTGATGGAAGGTTGTGACAGACACAAGATCTTCACTACTGCACTGTTGCATTTTTCCAGTTGCCAAATACCTCAGTGTTGTAATCACTTTCATTTCTGGCGTTATGGCATTACTACGTTAAGTGGGAGAAGTTCCACCACAAACATTATCCCATCATGATCCAATCTTTAGCGTTTAATTAACTTACGATCATTCAGTGTTTGAAGAATATTTCTTCTTTCCGCCATTTTGTCCTCTGCTGTAGAAACTCTTAAGCCTCTTAAAAGTCCTCCTCTTTACTTTTAACAAATTTTACCTTAGGAGCTGTTTTTAGGGCTAAGATGTTTCGTGAATCATTTTTATCTTTACTAAGATTTATTCCTAAATTTAAGAGGAAATTCTAAGAATTCCTTTTAGGCTTAAGAAGCTTTGTGAATACGGACCCATTCAAGGTCTCCGCGACCCTGAATGCAGGATAAAGCCGTCTAGAAGGTGAGTGAGTGTCAGTGAGAAGAATAATAAAAAACTTGTGCCACTGAGAGGGTCAGATGTCCTCGAGGGGGCGACACAGGACAAGCTACTGCAGTTGGCTGATAACCATGGTACTGTTAAAGAATGTGAACAAGGCTATTGTATTTAATACCCATGACAAAACAAAGGCATTATGAAGTCACATAAACAAAGATGCACACTGCAAACATTGTTCAGGAATGATTGCACTGCCCAAGACACTTTAAATATGTGGGTTGCACCACCCTGAACATCACCATCCTGAACAAAAAAGGGACTGAACTGATAAACACACACACACACACACACACATTATCACTCAGCTTAACTACTACAACTCAACTACATCAATACATCAAAACACTGTGACTGGACTGACAAATCAACACAAGCGCAGACACACTGACCCACACAAACTATCCTACACACATCTGTAAATGCCTCACTGTTTATCTCACTGTTTATCTCTTCCGCACAATATTCATTACTTATTGCACAAATACCAATTCTTGCTGCTATGTTTTTTTACTACCTCAACACCATATTTTATGTCTTATGTTTTATGTTCTGATATGTCGTTGTCGTCGCACTGTCACTTTGTTGTTGCTCGTTTTGCACATTTGCACGTGCACTTTATGTTGTTGTCTGTTGTCTGGGAAAAAAAAAACCTGTAGATAGTCTTTTAGTTAGTTAGTCTTTTTAGTTAGTTTTTTTGTTAATTTATGTTGTAATTTATGTTAGGAATATCTGTCTTGTCTCTGCTAGCCAGCTAACTAGGCCTCCTAGCTAGCTAGTTTAGCTTCTCTGTTAATTTATGTTGTAAGTTTATGTTGCATGTAGCACCTTGGTCCTGGAGGAACGTTGTTTCGTTTCACTGTGTACTAACTGTATATGGTTGAAGTGACAATAAAGCCTACTTGAACTTGAACTTGAACTTGAACCATTTTCTTTTTACCATTTATTCGAACTTCATTTCACAAATATGACATAAATCCATACCTACTTTGTGCGGCTGTTTTCTTTTTGTTCTATATTTCCTTCTATATTTTCTATATTGTGTATTTCTGTTTTATTTGGCATTTTATTTTAACTTTAATTATTTCTTTTATTTCATTCCTTCCTAGTTAAATTTACCTTTTATTTTATTTTTTATATTTATTTCCTATTCATAGTCTTTTATTTTTAGCTCACGAGCAGTTGTCTAAGCATTTCACTGTATATCGCACTGTGTATGACTGTGTATGTGACAAATAACATTTGAATTTGATTTAAGTACCATGACAAAGAGTTCACTGTGTTGACTCCTCCCCCAGATCTCAGGTTGATCCAGCATCTGTGGGATGTGCTAGGCCAGGGGTAGGCAAGTTCCCTAGAGAGCCACAGTCCTGCAGAGTTCAGCTCCACCCCTAGTCAAACACACCTGAACAAGATAATCAAGTTTTTTAGGAAGTAGAAGTCTACAGGCAGGTGATTTTTTTTTTTTTTCAGGGTTGGAGCTGAATTCTGCAGGACTGCGGCTCTCTAGGTCTAAACTTGCTAAGCAAACAAGATAGACTTTACATGGTATAAATATGGTTTTCTATTAAATTTCTTAAAAACCCACATTGTTTCATGAGTTCTGACTAAGTAGAACACCTGAAAGACCCACGACTGTGTTCTCGTTGCTTTGGTCCAGATGCATTTAGGGCAATTAGTAGATCTGCTAATAAAAAGACATTACTGGATATAAGGATAGGCTTAAAAGTTTCCACATGGGGACTCACACAGAAGCCCCGGAGAACAGGAAACAGATATTTTTGTTTAAATATATGACTTTATTTAACAAGTACAGCAAATGTGTGTATGCAACGTCTAATAAAAGAAAACGCTCAGAGATTAAAATAAAAACAAAGACAAATAATAAAGCAAATGTACATATATGTTTCACGTTTTCACAGCTTTTTTTTAATTGCAATCAGCTTCAAACCATTGTTTAATTCAACTATTCACTAATAATAATAATAATAATAATAATAATAAAAAAAACATAGCAGTTTAATTTATCGAGATAAAATTTGGGCAAATTAGGTGACCAAAGTCAAGTTCATGAAATAATTGATAACGAGCATCCCTGTCAAAAGTCCAAAATCCAAACAATACATTTTTTTCCATAGTAATGAAACCTGGGGTTAAATGCTATCAATAAACTATGATCATTTACTTCACAGCTTTTTTTGTATGCTGACATGACCAAAATAGGTGAATGAAAGTTTCACTAAACCCCTTACAAAAGGTAAAGCTTATCTCTAATAACTCGTAATTCTGTACGTAATGATCTGTTGGATTAAGTCTTAAACTGCTGACAAACTGGTTTAAAACAACATGAAAAACAACATTCTGAATGTAGCTGTTAACATTTACATTGAACCTAATAGTAACCGGTGTCTTGTTTACTTTAAAATGTTTGAGGAGGGAAATTACACATCAGCATTTCCGCAGCACCAAAAAAAGTTCAGTGCTGGATAAATTTAACTGAAGTATACTATTTCTTTTTCTAGTTACGGTGAATACAGGTTGTTAATATATAAGGTCATGCAGAAAAAAATGTCTGTTGCTTTGCATATGTGAGGGTGTACTGTATACAGTACAGTATATAGGCATAGTGCAGCATAATTTAATCCTGAGATATCCTTAACTTAGCACTGTCGCCTTGCACCTCCAGGGTCCGGGTTCGATTCCCGGCCAGGCTCGATTCCCATCTCTGTGTGTATGGAGTTTGCATGTTCTCCCCGTGCTTGGTGGGTTTCCTCTGTGCACTCCGGTTTCCTCCCACATTCCAAGGTTAATTGACGTTCCCAAATTGCCCATAGTGTGTGAGTGTATGTGTGTGTGCGCTCTGCGATGGATTGGCACCCTGTCCTGGGTGTGCCCTGCCTTGTGTCCTAAGCCTCCTGGGATAGGCTCCAGGTCCCTCTGACCCTGAATACAGGATAATGCGGTATAGAAGATGAGTAAGTGAGTGATATCCTTAACTTTTAAGAGTAGAACTCCACCTTTTCTACTCTGGATAGGTTCATTAGAAGCCACTGATTATATTTCTTTTTAGTTTTTTCGATAACATTGCTAAAAAATTTTGTGCATCTTTGCCATTCATGTTGGAAATATTAGAGATTGAATCAATATCACACTTGCTAACAGCTCACATTTGTTGTCGAGGTTAGCCGAAGGCTAGTAGCCTCATGCCCTTCTGGCCTCCTGAGACCCTGTACACTATAAGTGATATAATAAACGAATGATTGCAGAGAGCAGAATAAGGTAAAGAGATGCCACCAGCACATCAGTGTCAGATGCCACGCTTCACATCAAATATAGCAGAAGACCTTAATTTAAGTTTACCTGAACAATTAGCATCATTATATAAAGTTTAAATATTTAAATCCTAACATTCTCTGAGAATGAGGTCCATTCATTCATTCATCTATTTTCTACACCACTTTTGCTGTATAGGTCATGGGTAGCCTGGAGCCTATCCCAGGGGACACTGCCCAGACTAATCTGCATGTCTTTGGTCTGTAGGAGAAGACTGGAGTACATGGAGCAAATCCACCAAGCATGGGAAAAACATGTAAACTCCACGAAGACAGACCCAAGATGGGATTTGGTCCCTTGACCCTGGAGTTGCAAGGCCATAGTGCTGTCCAAGTAACCTGGTATTAAATGTAAATAATCAAGTAAATCTAAAATGAATATAATACAGTGTAATATTGCAGGTTCGGCATAAACCCTTATTCCACTTCATGAGTCTCAAGCACCTTTTTCAAATTTTCTGGCAAGATTCAAGGCCCAGATTTTCTAGACATTGTTTAATAATTAAATAATTAAAGACGATTCTCCAGATTCACTACCTTCTGTATCATGTTCTTTATCTAATCTTAAGACATGACATTAAAAACATGATAGACGAGACGAGGAAAAAAAATTAATTCCACAATATCTTACCCTGCTTCCCCCAGCCACAATGTTTTGTCATTTTCTTTTTAATTCACCTGGTTCTGACCAACTACCAGTCATGCTCAATAAATTCTTTATGTGGATTATCTGTTTTATCAATCGTGCAATTGTACGCACCCAAACATTCACGGCATTTAGCAGACGCACTAATCCAGGACACTATTTTGAGCAGTTGAGGCTTAACGGCCTTGCTCAGTGGCCTCTAACCTACCTCTCCCCTACACAAAACTAAGGCATTTGGAGAGCAAATGTTTGTGCCTCCAGTGTAGAAAATCACTTCCTGATCTCCAGTAGCAGTTTTCGGCATGCAACAGAGCTCATGCGATGGAAGCTGGTGTCAGGTGGCATAGGTTCAGCCAGGATACAGGGCCGCTGAAGCAGAAAGAGTTGTAGTCCTATTGTCCTATCGTCCTAGGGTTGTAGTCCTATTGTCCTAATGTCCTAGGGTTGTAGTCCTATCGATAAAAGCCCCATCACTGGCCAACCCACATCCACAAATTGCAATGAAACAAAAGTGAGTAACCCAGGAAAACTGGTATGTGCCTACAGGAGTGTCCAAAAAAAGCTATGCTGCTGTGAGCAAATATATTGGATATCATCCATTTTTAAACCATTTGTGGTGAAGAAGGGTTAGTGACTGTCGGTAATATAACATTTTACTAGCATAGATGACTTGCCATGAAACAGACACTAATACTAATATGGCTCGTGACTCCCTTGCTGTGATGAGCCAGAAAAAGAAAACCCAGGATCTAAAGTCCACAAAGCATTGATTGAACATTGTCAGGGTTCGGAAAGCCCTGAGTCACCTGACATATTTTGGACATGATGTGATGATCCATGCCCGCATGCTTGCTGCTTTGGACCATAAAAACAATGCAAACAGAGAACAGGTGTGTGTGTGTGTGTGTGTGTGTGTGCAGCACTGAGTTTTGCAACGGTTTTATATTTTCTGTTTTATAGCAGGATGATCTGTTGGCAAACACAATTTAGAATCTCCTAGAGGAAAATTCACAATACATTCAGATCCTGATGGCAGTGATGGCAGATACTCTCTCCTCCGTATCGGATGTAAAGCTGGCGTTTCTTCATTTTTTTTTTAACTGCACAGGATGGAATGGTTATGTCCCCTAATCTAGTAAGATCTGTGAGTCTTAAAAAGCTTTGTTCCTTTTAAAGGATCTTGTAGACACCTTGATGCCTCAGATCTGAGTATCGGTCATAACATTAATGATTATTGACTGAAGTCTTCGGAACCTTTTTTGGGGGGTAGGATTTAGCTGTGCTTCATTTATAGCCTTTAAAAAAATCATCTCTAACCTGTTACTGTCAAATCAGCTCATGTCGGCTGTAGAACTAATACGAACAGGTTGGCTGAGAGATATTTAAAGGCATTATATCAGCTTGGCCATCTTTACAGTCACACTTGCTTGTTCTGAAAAGCACTGAAAGAAGCACACGAGTGACAGATACTTTCAAGAAGTTGTGATGTAATATTCATACCAAAGTTTTTTTTTTCCCCCTCCTTTGTTTTTATGTTCTACTTTCAGAGTTTTAAATATCAGACGAATAAATTAATTTCCTAACCAGGTGGAATGAATCCAATCAACTACACAATTTGGCACAAGAAAGAAATATTACAGAAATAAATAGTTCTTTAGAAGCAAATCCTATTTAACAAAAATAACTTAATAGGCATACATACTGTATACACAAACATAAGCAAGGCTTTTGCTGTATGCTAACTTAAAATAGAAAAAATGATAAAAAAAGAGCAGTTTTTATTTCCTGATAATTACTGCACATCTAGATGTTTTAACCAACTTTCAACATATCAAATGTAGTTTGACGCACTCATTATTAAAATATTGAAATGCGTGACTGTCAGGCGTTACTTGTTGTCCTGTTTGATTTTTTTTTATTTTACATTTAACAACTCTACTATGAGTTGTCTACTCTTGGTTTGGACTCACCTGTTTATGAATTTATTGCATTTTCTAATTAGACCTTTATTTAACATTTTTGGAAGAACTTTAGGTAAATTGGTTGGTATATACTGTAAGATGACCAAAACAATCCTGATAAAAAAAATATTTATATAAAACATCCATCTGCTTTGCAATCTGACCACCTTGTTATTGCTGGTTTTTCTGTAACTACAGTGTCTGAGCTTAGAATTATTATTTTTTTTATTATTATTATTTTAAATCTCAGCACCTTTCTTTACAGGTCAGTCAGCGTGACCTCCAGCAGAATTTAGTTAATCAACCCGTAGAGATATTCTGTATATAGAGTTCCAACCATCAAGACGGCCATAACTTTTGCTAATTTTCCGCCAGGATCATGAGAGAATACATACTAAATAAAGCTTCACGAAAACAGTTAAAAGTGGTGTCAGTGTACACACTGATTAAAAACACCTGATATATACAAGAGAGGCTCTGGTGAAGATTCTGCTACAGTAAGTACCTGAATATTTCTTGGTCTCAGATGTATTTCAGCAAATTCTGAAAGTGATCTGCCAAAAACAGTGAACTGCACAATGATCAAACTGCATTTCCTGCTCCCCCTTGCTAACGGACCATTATTGGTTTATCTGTTGATTGGTTAATAAACCTTTCTCAGAAAACACCCTTCTTAAGAATTTTAGTTTGTTTGTAATGTTTGACATGCCATAATGATCATCAAATAATGACCAGGAATATAAAATGTCACAGACCTGCCACAAAGCAGTAGCGCCACCGCTGAGGTACAATGTGCACTAAGGGTTGGGTCGAATCTCAGCATAGTACTTGACCACCTGTGAGAAACGCACCACTTTCAAGTATCTGGTTCTCCATTTTGTGTCGTCCCACAAGTATTCAGGTGAGAGCAATTTGGTGGGCTTGTTGTACAGAAAGTACTTGTTAAGGTGAGACTCTTCCTGCCATGCTGCTTCAATCTGATTGGCTTGGTCCACTTCCAACTGCATGCGACACGTCCTCGCCAGCTTGAGCACGTTCTTGGGGCGCCCTCCAAACACGGCCCCTCCGTAGTAGTAGTCTCCTTCTCCATAAGGTATGTAGGCCTGAGATTTAGGACGCCGCTCGTATGGGAACCACCTTTTAAATGACCCGAAGAACCAGGCATGCAGAACGCCAACGAGGTCGCCCAGAGACTCCGCCCCCCAGTGAGCATAGAATTTGGAGTCGACATCGAGGCAGAATATGTAGTCTGCCTTGTCAGTGAGTTCCTCTTCAATGAGCTTCTCGATCCTCTCCATCCTGCGGAGCGAGATTTCCTGCCAGCGGTTTGAGCTTGCTGTTTTTTTCACAGTCAACTGGTGTCCCTTTCCCAGTTTTACTATGGGAACCTCATCCGGACGATCTGTAAACACGTAATAATGCACTTGGTAGCCCACAAAGAAGTGCCGCTCCGCTGACTCTAGGAAGTCTTTCAGGAAACGTACATACCTACAGGAAAATTTATCATTTCATTTAGTTTGTTAATTATGAAGAAGATGAACCACTAAAGTCTTTGATAGAACTAAAATATGCACTGACTAGAAAACTTATTAATAACAATACTGTAGGAAACTGATCAGTGTATGCAAGGATAGAGAAACAAATGACTTCAGTATTATATGAAACAATGATTTGTTCATCAGTTATACATGCCCGCCCTGTCACATTATGCCACGTTGTTATTACATCAATTTGGCAGGAATCCAGTATAAACAGGTAAGGATGTAGTATTGCATGGTGAGGACGTAGTTGAAGCCAGATCCAGGAAGAACTTAATTACATATCAATGATGGCATTAACCACGGCATTAGCATGGCTCAGATTAGATGGCATTTTTATTGCGACACGTCAATAGAGTACCGACAACGCCCTCAACTGGCTCTTGCTATGACAATGGTAGGTCCATGTCATGTTAGAGAAAACCTCATTAAGTCTATTTCATGCTTTTCTGGCACTTACTGTACGACGTTTATGGCGGGCATTCAAAGCTTCTGTTTGATTAAATATTAAACTCGCCTGCCTTTTTCCTTCTCATGTGAGATAAGGTGAAGCTCTTTCACCTGTGAACTCAACACCTGACAGACACATTATTCTGCACAAGAACGGTTTTCAAAATCGTTTTCATTTTGAGTCTAGAATGTCTGACAAAATGCCACCACATGATTACCCTCAGTGTTTTACCCACAACATTTCCATATAAAATGGCGTAATAACATACTTTCCCAGCGCAAAGACAGTGGTTGCCACGGTGATGTTCTGCCGCTTGTAGATGTTGTCAATCATCTTCAGATCAAACGTTCCCTCCCAGACGATCGGAGCTAACCATTGGGATGTTGTGGGAATGTCAGGCCGACTTACAAAACACACACACACACACACACACACACACACACATTATGGCATTGGCATGCATATACTGCACTGTATGCATATGAATGAAAAAAGAAATTCAGTAATGTCAATACGCATCAAGGTTTTAAAGAATTAAGGCATAGGCGTGCGTTAAACAACTATTATCAATTATGCTAATCATTAGCTTGTCATTACTTCTAAAAGATCATAGTGCTAAAAATCGTGGTCACAAGAACTGTAAAAAATGTAAATAAAAAAAAAATAAAAAAACCTGAGGATTTGAGTATTCCCTTTGTCTGCATGACTGTATTTACTTTTTTTTTTTTTTTTTTTTTTAGAAATCGCTCATCCATTGCTGCTACATTCCTGGGCTTTACTTTTCAGTTTTTTGTCCAAACAATGTTGACCCACCCTAAGAATTTGCTCACACGGAGTAATTGACTAAAGATTGTGTGGTGATAGCTATGCTGAAAGGTGTACCATACAACCTTGACGAAATCTTGGCTCACACTTAATCCTACTTCTTTTGTTTGAGAAAGGGGGTGTTCCTGATTTATAGGCCGAACTAAAAGGCAGACATCAGCAACTGCAGGTTGGTACAGTGACCTACAGTACTATAAAGTTAGTGCCTTTAGTTCATCGTTGTAAGAACTGTATGCATGCTCTGAGGTGCAAAAACTGCCATGACTTGTTTTTTAACAGAAGTTGGTGGTCAGAATGGCATGGTGGTGTATGTGGGTCTGCTGTGGTTGTATAAGGTTCTCGTTTTAACCTTTCCCTAGACGTCCTGCTGCAGCAAACAATAATGAACCTAGTATTGTCTACATGACATGATATAAATAAGATAAAAACATAACATTACATAAATGTATTATTATTATTTTCAGAGCATTATTTATTATTTTCATTCATGCATTCGTTCATTTGCTTAAAGCTGCTTTTCTCTCTTTTTTTTTTAGTATGAAGATTACTTCCTAATACTTTGTGAGATTGTTCTAATGTTCCATTAATCACAAGTCCACATGCTGACATACGTTTGTGGTAATGTCTCGTGCCAAAGGTTTCACAGTTTAAACTACGCAGCAGTTTCTGTTCTGGTATATAATTCTATATTTTTTGATTAGTTTACCACAGAGTGTATCATAAAGCACACACACACACACACACACACACACACACACACACTCACTCCAAATCTCTTTTTCCGTTTGTGCATGTTTGTACATTTTTGGAGAGTGAGTGAGCTGAGTGAACACTAATCCCCTTTTAAGTGCAGTCCTTAATGTTATACTAAGGGTTGGGTTCAGCTCCTTATCCTTGCTCAACTTAAAATCTACTACCTCAACTCTTTTCTGGATTACTCACAACCCAGGACAAGTCTAAACTACTACACCAGTTTACCAACGGGCCTTTGCATGATTACAATATTTGTGTGTGTGTGTGTGTGTATGTGTGTGTGAGACATGCACAAAGGGGCTGTTTCAGTCTTTGTGTGACGGGTTAATGTTTTTGTTCATGTTTGTGTGTGTGGTACGTGAGTCCGTGCGGACCGGATATTCCGCTGCACTTGTACAAAATACGTAGCACAAAGTACACAAAATGCCCCCGATGGATTTCGATCTGGGGGATTTGGATGATGGCCGTAAGACTGGGCAGATGTGATCTAAAGACATTGAGGATGCAAAATTGTGGAAGGATTTTTGATATCTCAAACGGATCAGCCGTGACAATGCCTTAAACTTACGGTGAAAAGTAGTTAATAACTTTCTGTGGTACATTATATTGAGTGACATCACATTGAGTAACATCATGGTGTGATGCTTTTTTTTCCAGCATCTGCGGCCTATTGTACACACGTACACACACACACACACACCCACACTGTCACAAACACACTCATACACACACTCCAGCTTTTTGAAGGTCTTAACATAAAATTTCCCCTATTCTACACAGACATACACACACACACATCACAAATGTTAACACTCACACAAAACATGCTCAAAGACAAACGGGTGGTGTGCTGCACCCGGGGGGGGGGGCTGCCTTCATTGTTTGCAACTGTATTACACATTGTTTTTTGCTGTCGACAGCTTCTCTGACATTTTGCAAGATGATATATGTGTGTTTATGATGCGCAGAAAATACAGCGTTGGCCAAAAATTTGAGACAAAAGTGAAATTCAATGCTTTATGGGCTTTCTTGAATATTTTAAATAATGGCGCATGTTGTCTCTGTAATGGCACATGTAGACGTCTCCTTAACAGTGTCGGAGGACGTTACTTTTTAAAGTTACTAATTACGTTACAAAATTACTGTCTTTAAACAGTAATCAGTAATCAAAGTACAAATCAAGGTAAATCGAGTACTTTTTCATCAAACTAATGTATGATTAAGCCTTCACGATCCGAGTTTCAAGACTAATTATGTGCTGGACATCGCTGAGTAAAATTCCATGCAAGTCTTTTAGTAAAAATTTTATGGATTAAAAAATATATGATTTTTTTTTTTATTAAGTCAGTATGAAAACATTTCCGCAGACATTAGTATTCCACCACAAAAAAAATAAAATAAAAAATTCAAAAAAACTGGTTTAACAGTCAAAGTCCTTATTTGAACTGTGAGTGGTTCTGCAGGATGTTCAGCTGAACTTCCTTATAAAACCACACAATTTGTACCTGGCACTAAATGGTGCCTTTTTACTTTATATGGCATTCTTTCTCTACAGCATTAACTTGCAAGACCTTTGTACTGCACATACTGCACTGCAAACAAAAGTTAGTCAGGTGTGTATCTGATTGAAGCCATGGGGAACATTTGCATAAGAGGGAGGTCTGTCTGAATGACAGAAAAACTTGGGTTTCATGGATTAATAAAGTATCAAATGTTACATATCCCATGTATGAAAAGGGCTAAATAGAATAAAAAAAGACGCAACCCCCTTCGGCACCGCTTTTTGTAAGGACAAAGTGTAAAGCGAACTGCCGACTGTAAATAAGACATTTTCTCTAGGGGACGTCAAAAATCCTGCTGTAGCAAACAAAATAGTTACTAATATAACTGACCTAGTAATTACTATTACATTATGTTTTCCAGAGCCATTTATTCATTAGGACAATCCTGAACATTTAAGTATCCCTTTTTAATTGTTAGTAAGTATATGCAATATTATACGACAATTACACTGCCTAGCCAGACACAAAGTCCCAGTTTTAAAAGGAGCAACCTACAGTATGAGGGGCAATAAAAACCACTTGTTAGTGAGAAACATTATAAAAAAGTTTTTATTTTGCTGAAATAAAGATTGGACTTTGGAGTGATGGACAAAGGTCATGTGACCTGATGAGTGCAGACTGAGTCTATTCCAGAGTTGGGCGTGTCAGGGTAAGAAGGGAAGAACATAAAGCGATGCTCCCATCATGCATAGTGTCCACTGTACAAGCCTCTGGAGAAAGTGTTATGATCTGGGGTTGATCAGTTACTCAGGTCGAGACTCAGGAACGTTATGGGGCAATAAAATAAAGTCAGTCGACCACCTGAATGTACCGAATCACCAGGTTATCACATCTATGGAGGGTTTTTCTTCCCTGATGGCATGACGCGTATTTCAGGAGTGTGAGGAGGATTTTCAGAGTGTAAGCTCTGGGAGCACGAGACACTAACTGGCCACCGCATTGTGTGTTATAAACAAAGCTAAAGGTGACTAAATTAATTCAAGCTAGTGTATTGTGTGTGTGTGTGTGTGATTTTGAACAAAAGATGTTCTTTTGTTTCAAAAGATGTTCCTGAGTTCTTTAGAACTCAGGCTGTGGTCTCCCTTCATGGGAAACATGCGTCGTTTGAAGATGTCTCTGGTACAACCACAGAATGACTCACTACTCAAAAGTTAGGGTGAATATAGTGGTGGACTAAAATAGTGGGAAATGTACTTTACTAGGGGGTGCAGGTGGGGAAATTTTGGAAGACAAATGATAATTTATGCCTATTATTATTATTATTATTATTATTATTTTTATTTTTTTTATTTTTT
This sequence comes from Clarias gariepinus, assembly GCF_024256425.1. Taxonomy (NCBI): domain Eukaryota; kingdom Metazoa; phylum Chordata; class Actinopteri; order Siluriformes; family Clariidae; genus Clarias; species Clarias gariepinus. Next base: position 24,209,305 of record NC_071123.1, read on the forward strand.
CCTTTTTATGAGTAACATGTTCTCAATGGTGTGTTTTGTGTGTGTGTGTGTGTGTGTGTGTGTGTGTTTAGCTGCTTACCTGTTCCTGGGTGGAGTAAATATAAGGTAAACTAACCTGTAAAAAAACAACACACACATTTTTCTCAGTAACTTTAGATCATTAAATGCAATTAAGACAATTAAGACTGCTATCTCTCTCTTTATCTCTCTCACACACACACACACACGCGCGCGCGCGCGCGCACAACTTGGCTTTTTTAACGAAAATTTAAAAAGCTGCGCGAGGTGGTGAAGAAACTGAAAATCAATTTTAAGGGACAAAAAAACAATTACAGTGCATAAAGAGTTATATCTTTTTTTATCCGTATTATTATTATTATTATTATTATTATTATTACTTTGTAGTGATGCACTGTTCTTGCATTTTTCACACCCGCACCTGATCCGACCAGATAAAAAACCCAATCCGACCCCCTGACCCGCTCGAACATTCGCGAATCAAGCACCGCACTGGCACCGGCGCCCACCGGCCCGTGACGTGACATCACAAACGTGCTGGAGTTTATACTGTAAGCTCTAATGGAGGAGCGCAGTGACAGCACTGACAGGTGAGAGTGAGTGAGAGAGAGAGAGAGAGAGAGAGAGAGGGGAAAGTGAATATGTAGTCTTATTAATAAGATTAATATACATCTGACTCTGAATGTACTTTCTTATCATGACTCGCACTAATTTGGTGTGTACAAGATTTAAAGAGTCAAAGTGTTTGTAAATCTTTGAAATTGGCATTTTCTAAAGACAGCAGTTGCCATGCATCTGATCTAACGAGCTGATTAAGGTCTAAAAACTTGTTAAAAGAATCTGAGACTCTGGAACTCTAAGAGTACCCAAACTTTTGCACAGTGCCATAAAAATATTTATGTTTTAAATTTTTGTTCAATTTATGGCAAAAAAAAAATATATATATGCATCAATGTTTGCTGAAAATATTGTGCATTTTTTTCCATTTCCAAGAGAGACATCTTTTTAATTAAAACAAATCACCCAAATCTGTTGTTTATTAAGGGGTGCCTAAACCTTTGCATAAAACTGTATTAACAAGCATTATGTACAGCAGGTGCTTGTGAGCTGAGTCAAATCTAAGAGTCTAAACAAACCTCCAACGTCTGAAAAATGTTATGCTGATGCTTTTATGCAGCTGAGTGGTTAAGCATTGAGGGCTTTGTTAAAGAAACAGAGACAGAGTGATAGGTCGGGGATTTGACTTCGCAATATCCTGACTTGTAGCTCAGTGCCCTAACCACACCCGGGAAGCTTTTCCACACATATAAAGCTGATGATCATAACGTTTCTATATCTGTATGCTGTAAAATGTATTATTCCATTAGCAAATAAATTTCTTTACATTTTTTTTTTTATTTTACAAAAAATACATTTTTTTTTGTCTTTTTTCTCTGGATGTTTTAGTAACCAGCACAGCCCACATGCACACCTGCTTATCTCGTGTTAAAAGCAGTCTTCCAGTTCGTCCACTTTGTCCATGACGGCAGATTGTTTCGAAGATCGAACACAAACGAAACACACAGTTCAGACTTACAGTAATGTGTTTCAGGACGTTTCGACACACGATTAAATCAGCTACAGACCGATTGGAGTTCGTTAAGAAGGAAGTGGAACGAGAATTTTCTTTCCTTAAATTATACAGTAAGACATTTTAAATTATTTCAGTCAGTTTGTGTGTGACGCACTTTATAAGATTTATTGCAAAATAATGAATCATTTCGTTGAGTTTTGCGGTAATTCTCGTAACAGCTTAGTTTACTAAAATAATCATAGTAATATGAACAACAGAACAATAATAAAAATAATAATAATAATGACTTACCCAAAAACTGAAACAATGATGATTGTTAAAAACAGATATAGGTTCTGTCCTAACCGCATTTTAATATTTCTGTAGGTCATTCCCTTTATTCTCCACTAAAGTAGTGTGTGAGTGTGTGAGAGAGAGAGAGAGAACGAGAGATAGAGAAAGACACATACAAAGTGACAAAATTTGGCTCAGTCTGTGTCTAGGTGTGTATGTGCGTGTGTGTGTAAAACAGATAAAGGGAGGCGCCGTGAGCTTACTGATCTCATCCCAAGATTACTATTATGTACTGTTGTACTGCGAATGTTGTACCTTCACCAAATCCTACAGAATACACTTAAGTATCCTCATTTTATTTACAAAGCTATACATTATTAAGAGATTATGGGTGTTATTGTGTGTGTGTCATGTGTATGAGCGTGTCTTTCGCAAACGAGATTTAAAAAACATGAAACGCAAGATATTTTATTTATCAATAAGAAGGAGACTGTTTGGAATAATTTCTGGATATTGCTTATACCAAATATTGATTTGCATTAAAAAATGTATATATATATATATATATATATATATATATATATATATATATATATATATATATATATACATGTGTGTGTGTGTATATATATATATATATATATACACACACACACATATATATAATTTTTTTTTTTTTTTTAATGCCAAAAAAAAAAAAAAAAAAAACATGCAAAAGGAAAACAACAAATTTAAGCGCAACCACAGCCGGGAGACTTTCATGCAATTGCTGCCATATAAATAATAAAATGATTTACATGTAAGGGCCTGAATATGCAAACCTTAGCGGTTACACACACAAAAAAAGTATTTTTTTTTTCCATTCGGAGTACCTGCATGAACGCAACATAAACACAAATTCTGTTCCCTCTTCAGTACATACATTCTGTTCATTCACATGGCTACCTTTGTACATCGTTACAGCTGCGATTAAGGTAAATGTCTAATGTATTTTTTATAACATAGTCTCTATAACTTCTGACCATCGATTTGATCTGATCAAAAGCAGAACTGTGTGTGAATGTGGGACGGTGGTTTCCAGTGAGTTTTGCAAAAGCCATTAGGTACCACGACCATTTAGAACATCAGGATGCAAAGGAACCTGAACACCTTTGGTAGGCATTATGTTAAACATCCATACAGAAATACTAAGTAAAAAAACAAATGTTATAGCATATTTATTTTAATACAGACTAATCATTACAATAAATCATATAACTCTCTTACCTTTCAGTTTTTTTTAATTAGTATTAATATCCTGACACTTCCTTCAATGCTTTACACAGCTTTTAAAATTATAATAATGCATTAAACACTATATATTTAGGTAATTTATTAATTATATATCAATAAAAGCTCATGTGCTCATAAGCATATAAAAGATGTTGAGAAAGATTGATGGAAAAACTTTAGTGGTAGAAATTCATTATAAAGATAAAGAAAAGTGACTTTAGTGACTTTTCAGTAAAAGAAATAGGCAAAATAAAAGTCAAAGAGTTCTACATAACAGATAGTGTTTTTAGTTGCCAGTGTCTAATTGCGGAAGTAAGTGCAGATTAATTTTATTTCCTATACAATACAGAAACGTTTTGTTAAACTTTAACAATGGTCTAATGGGAAAACATACAAAACACTAGCAGGTACAAAAAACAACAACAAAAGACAAAAAACAATGAGTGCTGCACAAGACATGTCAGAAATATTTGCGATGGTTTAACATAATAAAGATTACACATAAGGAATTTTTAATTCACCACAATTCCAGTCTATGGGATTTGGGCCATTAAACAATATTAATATTAACCATAGTAATGGTTTAACTTTATGCTTATTAAAGAAATTTATGTCTGAATTGGTTAAGAAGTGGACATAGAATATACTAAAAAAAACCAGGAGACTTTATCTCTTACCCAGAAGTGTCCATGCTCCAAAGGCTGCTGAATTTGATCAATTAGAGTTTGTCTAGACTTAAAGCACAGTTATGTAAATAGCACCAAATTCTAAACAAACATTGTGGCCTTAATTGAAGTTGACAGTTAGCAGTAAAACCTGAAGCAAATTATGCCTCTCCATGACACAAATAAAATTCCCCTTAGGAGATTTTACAAATAAACTAATAGATTCTTAGTTTTACTTGACTAGCACAATTCGTAGTAGGCCAACAGCTTACATCAAGTTATGTTAGCCAGTGTACCATTGAACATTAGTAGAACATCTCTAATGACACTTAAGTGAGCGCACACTAATGTACTTACTGCTGTAAAGTAATAATAAAACAAATGAACCTGCACTTTACCTCTGTAAAGGATCGCGACAGAGCAGAGAGAGAGTGCGTGTGTGAAAGGTCAACTTTCACGCACACACATACAAACACGAAATAAAAGATGTTTTACGCGCACACATGTGGTCACAGTGCTCGTCTTGTGGAACACTCGTAAACCGCGTTACTCGCAATCTGAGGTTCCACTGTACAGAGGCTCATTATTAAAGACGTATTTAACACAGGATTCAAAGTAGTGATAACTACAACTAAAATGTATCATAGCAAAAACAATTGACACAAACCCTTGTTTATGATATAAGAATGCATTACCACACACACACACACACACACACACACTTCAGCGCTTCAGTGATGGAACTGGCTACTGTAGCAGTCATGAATTCTGTATGTTATAAGAGGGGAGAAAGAAGAATAGAAGACAAATTTTAAAAAAGGAACTATGTCACTGGTCAGTGTGGTTACTCTTCTCTACCAGGGAACTGACACTGATAGCAGCATAACTGAAGTACACATGGTTTTACATGAGGGTACAGATGTTATTGTCTACTTTAGAAGTCAAGTAGAATCCCAGTTCTTGGAATGTGTGTCTTCACTAAGTAATGGTCCACTTAATGCAATTTCAAATGACAGTGATATTCTGGCTCGTCTCTTGACGCTTTCTGATTGACAGCACAATAATTGCTAAGCATCAACAAGGTATTCTTGCTTTATATTATATTTATGTAACTCCTTCTGGAACAACAAGCACTGCACCTTAATTAAATGTCTGGTAGACATCTCATCCTGGATCAGCTAAAACTCGATCTCAGTAAAACTACACTGCTGTTCATTCCTGGTGATCCATCCTCCTGTCAAGACCTTGTGGTTTGCTTGCAACTTTATATCCATCTATCCATGTATCTGTCTATCCATCTATCCGTCCATCCATCCAGTTTCTGTTTGGATTTTTGCGTTTGCTTTTAATTATGATAAAATCTCACAACATTAAAAAATATCCGGACTTGCATCCTGTTGTTTGAAGATCACTAATGACTCAGCTGTTTGCACATTTACTATTGGTTTGTTTTACCATTTAGGTGCCAGAACAGAGAAGAATCTTGGTTTATGCCTTTCTTGTACCCTGAGAGAAAGTGGGTCAAGTTGAGCAGTGCTAAAGGCTCCGAGGGAGCGTGGTGCAGTGCTGGGTGTGAGAAATACTTTGTGGCAACTGGGGGATGGCCTGTTTTTGACTTTGTTGGCAAGCATAAGTGTTTTAAGTCTGGTGACGCAGCTACAGAAGGCCAGTGAATAGAGCAGTGGGGTGGGGTGGGGTGGGGTGGGGTGGGAGAAATTAGGATAGGCTGAATTCATTTTTTTCAGTTTACGCCAAAGGTTGCATGCAGTGACTGAAAAAAAGAGAGAAAAAAGATGAGTCAAGTGTTGAGTGTTATTTGCATACCCTGTAGGAGTGGTATGACAACCCATGTAAAGACGATGATTACCCAAAGAGATAATAATGCAGGTCTCATGAAGGCCGGATGAATGCGAAATGTATTGCACTGGCAGATCCGTGGTCACCTCCACAGGCGATTGATAAGCGATGGCGCCATGGAGGCAATCAGGGGAGATCAGGGCTTCACCTGGCAGAGCGTCTATTTAGGGCCCTGAAAACCAGCACGTGGTGTCCATGCATCAGGTACCACCAGGTAGAGAGCACATCTCTCCAGTATTAGGGCCAAAGACAAACACAAAGATGGAGATCATTCTACAGAACAAGCCTGCGTCCCAGAGACAGAGAGCACCTTCTCTGGAGCGGACAAGAGCATTAATCTCTACTTTTACTCCAGTACAGGATATGTGGACTTTGCCTACCTCTGCAAGGTTTTCATTAGTTTTTCATTAGTTCTAAATTTTCTAATTTTATCACTTTTGACTTATTTGGATATTTTCATTTTTATTTTTTCTAATTAAAAGTTAGAAAGGGGATCTTTATGAGCTGCATCTGAAGTATGTTGCAGGTATCAGAGAATCACCTTCATGCAGCTACACTTCCCAGAACACACCGATGTCTCCAAACATGGCTGCTGGTAACTACTGCTCATTCCCCACTCTCACCTGTGTTCTGAGCACAAACACCTGCAGACAAAAAGTCTGTTTGCACACACACTCACACACACACACACATAGACACCCACACACAGAAACAGCCATTAAGTGACATTCAGTGTTCCTTTTAAGTGACATGACAAGCCTCTTGTTATCGTACGTACAGTTTCCATTTATTTTTGCAACATTGTTTGCACATTGCCTGATTCTTTGCCGTTTCTTTTTTGTTGAATTGCATGTTTGAATTGTTTTAACATGTTTGACAGCCTTGTCTTTGTATCAGGACCACGTCCCTTGTTCGACAGCTGGTACCGTGAATAGACCGATTTACCTTACATATACTAAACATAATTTAGTCTACTGTGCACTATAATCTTTATGTTTGTGAATAAGTATTTTAATGTTAAAATAACATTGAACTTTTTTCTTTACCAACTTCTTGCTAACTACACTGGGAAAAACAATGATTTATGAACAACATGTGGCTTGATGAGAGTCTTCTCTTGGTATTCACATTCCAGCTGACCAACCATAGCGTGTAGAAGAGAAGATTTATAAATAAATTTGAAAAAGATCAAATGAAAATGATTAGCAATGTCTTAAAGCAGTTTGTGTAGTTTGCAATCGCTGAGTGTTCTTACACAGTGGAGTCAGTCTGTCTAGTTAAGATCATTAACAGGTAGGAGGGTGACATGGTGGTTCCACCCTATTCTAACATACACCCCACCATTGGATGAGTGTTGTAATAGAGTTAAAACTATACTGTGATATAGGGTTTAGACTTCTGCTCGGAGATTGAGTGGACACCCATTGAAGCTTGACAAATTGGGCGTGTCCTGGGGTAAAAACGTCTGTGCCTATGAAGTTAAAAGAGCCAGTTCAGGAAGGTAAGGCACACAAGAATTTGCCTGGGCTAGCCTCCATTAAACAGAACAGAACAAACAAAACAAAGTGCTTTTTAGATTACACTCCCCTACACGGATTTAACGCAATGCCCCTAAATGCACAGTTCTTCAAAGGTCTATACTTGTAGAACAGAATAACAGAGACCCCCTGGGGCAGACTGGAGACGTTATATTTCACAGTTGACTTGGTAACATTTGGAGATTGCCCTATAGGAGGAGTCTAAAATCTGTTGTTAGGAAAACTGTGTGTAATCTGACCCTTACCTGCATGTAGGACAAAGAGCTGGAGGTTAATTATGAGCCCACAAGCCCACTACAGATCACGTTACATCATTACTACACTTTTTGGTGTTTATGCCTTCATATGCCTGCTTTGTTCTATATGTTTTATTCCCAAGCATTTTATTGTGCAAAGATGTTTCTATTGTCAATGCTACGTTTCCCTAGTTCTTGCTATTGTACCTGTGATATTTGCACTGAGTTCATTTCTGTTTGTCTATTTGTTAATAATACGTGTGTGTTTGCATCCACATCCATTACCAGGGGTCTGTTCTTCCTCTGTCGCTAACTTAGTTAGCTGGATTTGATTGTTGTGGATTTGTCCTGATCTTGGATTGTTTCGTTCTTCGATGCGCATCTCGCATTTGCTGTCATAGCAACAGGTCCGTAAGCTCGAACCTGCTCGGAAGCAGGTTTATTTCATGTAAACAAGGTTTAGGCTGCGCTCCTGGCGGGTTATGATTGGTTGCAATGGCGAGGTCACATCTCATTGGTTAAAGAGCACGACAGAGGCGGACTGACTCACGTGGAAAAAGTAAAATATCTTGCATATTTATATGGATGGATATATTTAAACATACTGTACATACAGTATGTATACATGATTTGTGTGTTAATCGCTGTGTGTGTCTGATGATATGTAACATTCTATACCCCGATTGCGTATATATAAGTGGAGGTAATTTTCTCAAATCTGTGGCAGACATGTCTTGTCTGTTTATGAGAGAGCAACCGGTTACCGAAGGTGCGAGGATTATTCGCAGAGTTTTTTTTATTCCTCGTGTATTGCGTAGATAGACAGGATCCTTTGGCGCAGCATGACAGGATACTTCTTTAGAAAGTATATCGCTTTTCTTGTGAGGGTATCATTTATATAATTTCTTTGTGAAACCCCTCACCGGAGTCGAGCGGTAACAACTGCACAAACTGTGTGTATTGCCCTGAGGTTCTTTGCGAGTGGCACTTTCCTTTACACCATTGAAGACGCGGAGACCGTGGCGAAAAGTGCTGTCTGCCGTGCCATTCGGAAAGTTTACTTGCCACTTAAACAGTTTTTGTGGGTATTTGTGTTATTTCCAAGCCACTTAAGACGCCAGGATGTAAAACAGAAGTTTGCCATTGCAGGTATGGTATAGGTATTGTTGATGAAAATAATGCAATTATGATAATTCCAATAAGTATGAAGTGTGTCCCCAGGCTTCCCTAATGTGATTGGTGCCATAGACTGCACCCACGTTCTTATCAAGGCCCCACCAGACGCCAATGAAGGGGATTTTGTGAATCGACAGTGTTAATGTGCAGGTAAGTTAATATATTTTAATTTAATGAAAGGAAAAAGTATGCATTTGACTGATTTCTAAGATGGTGTGTGATTCTTTGTGCCACATTATGAATGAGGAAGCCAAATGGCCTGGTTCAGTACATGATTTTTCACATTAGTTCCAACGATTTGAACGTGGTAAGGGAAATAGAAAATGTGAAGCTTGCACTTACAGTAAGCTGGAGCTAACATAATTGACTTTTCCCATAAAACAGGTGATTACGATGGGGTTCTTATTGGAGACGGGGGTTATGCCTGCAGGCAGTACTTCATGACTCCATTCCCAGACCCAAACCCAGTTCCACAAGCCCGATACAATGCAGCTCTAACTAGGACAAGCGCATTGAAATGACCTTCGGGCAACAAAAGAGAAGATTTCAGTGTCTGAAAAGTCTGAGGGTTGCACCCGACAGGGCCTGTGACATTACTGTTGCATGTTCTCTGTTACACAACATCACCACCATCAGAAAGGAGAGGACCCCTGTGGTGGAGGTGCATCCTGATGATGACCTCCAGCCAGTGCACTTGGATCAACCTAGTGGAAAAGCTGCATGGGACAGAATTGTAAAATACCATTTCACATTATTATTAACAGAATAAAAGAACAACACTACACAAATATGGTTATTTTCTTGTGTTTTATTTGAAATTAAGCACATCTTTTGCCTGCAATAAGAGAGAGAAAGGTCAACAATAGTAGGGTACTATGTGTGAAAGTCACATCACTTACTGTGAAGTGATGATTTTGTTTTTGTTTTTAATTATCCACCTTAATTTGTGCTTCCACTCTCCATTTCATCCATACCAAGTAGTTAATTTAAAGCTAAAGGTTTCTTCGGCACAAAGAATGGATGTCACCTAACCCTAACCCTAACCCTGTGCCAGTTGTGGAGGAGAAAAATAAAATAAATAAAAAAAAAACAGAAAAACAAAAGGGGGACACCTACAGTAAATATGTGCCTCTCACAACAAATTTCAATCACAAGTATAAAACTGGTAACCACAGTTTCACTTCTGTGCGTAGAGTCTTCTGGAGCACTTTCTACAGGCCCCCCTGGAGGTGAGGACTCCGGCAACTCACAAATAATAAAACACCATCATTTTACATTTACATAAAGACACACACGCCTTCTTACGGATAATTCCTCCAGAAACTCGTCAGACAGGGTTTCTTCACTGTGCAATGGAAACAAATAGGTCATTTCATAAAGGAGCACTCTTAGCTCATTTTCTACAGTATAGTTTAAAAGAAAACAAGCAAAAAAAAAAAAAACAAACATAAGTGGAAAAACACTATATATATATATATATATATATATATATATATATATATATATATATATTAGTGCTGTCAAAATTAGCACGTTAACGCATGCGATTAATTTGAAATATTTAACGCATAAAAAAAATTTAACGCAATTAACGCGGTTGCAGTTTTTTTTATTTCCTGTTGTGGCCAACGTGTGTTCAACGTGCAAAGAAGTATGGATAAGACCAAGGAAGGACTTTTAGACAGAAAGTTTCAGTATAAAACTCTGCCGGATGGTTCTGTGGATAAAACAAAAGTAATCTGTACATTTTGCAAAGCCGAATTTAAATACCACAAAAGTAATTCGTCTTTGACATATCACTTAAAAGCAAAACACCCCACCGAAACAATCTCTACAGGGCCTCGCCAATGTAAATTGCATTGATTGTTTTAAAATTCAAATGACACAAATGGCACATACCTGTGTTTTTATTTCTGTAATAAATATGGCTTTCAAGCCAACAGTTAATTTGGAGAATATTGATGGTTTATTGCAGGTATGTTGTTTACATGAGAAAATCTGTGTTACAAGTTAAACAAAAATTCTAATTAACAATCATATTTGAATTTAAATAGTTTCATTGTCTTAAGTTTACATTAATTTTTTACATTTACATATCCAAAAAGTTTCAGTCTTTTAATTGTGATTAATCGCGATTAATTGCAAAAAAAAAAAAAAAATTTTTTTTAATGTTAAAAAAAAAATTTAATCAATTGACAGCACTAATATATATATATATATATATATATATATATATTCTATGGTAATGCCCAGTTGGTAGAACTTCAACAATCATGTAGTGAATGAAAAAACAGACTTTGTTTTGAAAGACTTTAGAGTTGGTCTATTAAGAATGTTTAGTCTTAAAATTCATTAATCTGTAAATATTGGATTAATGTGATGAAATAATATCAATTACTAAAGGTGAAGGTTGTTTAAAATACTTTCTGTATATAAATCAGTTCTCTGTAATATGTAAAATGCTCATTTGGTAACTAATGAGGGGTTACCGTTGGCCAATTTAAAAATGAAGGAGGAGTTGGAGGAGTACGGGGGAACAAAAAACTGTTTGGAGAAGAGAGTGTGTAGGGGGAACGAGAAGCCAACTGTATTTGATATTATGTTACTTGTTGACTTGTATTATGAATGTTTTCTTTGTTGGTTGATTTCCTCTTTTTGTTTTTCCTTTTGACAACCTGTCTTCATTGGACTTTGGTCCTTGTGCACCTTTTTGGAAAACCTGTGGCACAGTAAAATATTTTTCCGTTGACATTTTTGGAGTCTTTGCCATCTCTTTTCACGGCCTGTGGCCTTTCATCAACTATCCCACCACACAGTACATTATGAATTCAATTATGCTCTTCTATAGTTTTTTTTAAATGCCATTTTATAGTAAAATATTTCATACAAAGCCATCTTTCAGGAAAGGTAACAAAGAAGCTGGTAGCAAATTTCAATTCAAATTCAAATTTTATTTGTCACGTACACAGTCATACACAGTACGATATGCAGTGAAATGCTTTTTCGACTACCAGTGACCTTAAAATAAAAACTTAAACATAAAAATAAATATAAATAAAAGGTAATATGGTAGAAAATAAAGTTAACTGGTAAAATATACTGTACAAGTAAAAATAAAGACATATTGCAGTAAAAGAAATATTGCAGAAAAATGAAATTAACTAGTAAAAGTAAAAATATACTGTGCTACCTAAAATAAAATAAGAATAAAAATATACTGTACAAATAAGAACAAAATATATATAATATAGAAATATGAAAGAAGAAAATAGAAATTTGTCCATAAGTAATGTTAAAATATTATACGTATATGTATAATATTTTTTACTGTAATGTAAAAATAATATAGCTACGTAAGGAATGCGTTGTTAGAAATATTGACAGTATGAGGAACAACAAGACAAAGTGCTTTTTATGCACTGATTTAACACAATGCCCCTATATGCACAGTTCTTTAAAATTTTTATTTAGAGTAGATTCTGACCTACTCCTAAATTGATAAGACTAAAACGACAGGGAAGAAGAATTTTAGCGTCACAGTCCCTCCATCTAGGTTCCTCACAATGTTGTCTAATGAATTTGATTTGTTTCTTTGGTTTTGTTTTTTTCTCGAGGCCTATTTTAAACCCCCACTACCATCAGAACCAGGATGGATAAACGAATTTGATTTGTTTCTTTTTCCTTACCACTGTCACCGTCAACTTGACTTGCTCATCAGAGACATTTCATTCATCATTTATTCATTCATTCATCTCATTATTATCTAGGCACATTTTTCTCACACATACACACTTCCATAAATTTTCTTTTTTAAATTTTCTTTTTATTTTTGTGAAGCTGCTTTGAGACAATGACCACTGTTAAAAGCGCTGTATAAATAAAATTTAATTGAATTGTTCTCTCCATTAGGGTGACATGGGGACTAGAGCAGTTCTATCAAATCCTAGACAGTCCATGTTTAAGCTCGAGTCCAAAGTCAAGACCTAATTGAGGAGTATATAAAAATTTTAACTGTATAGTAATGAAAGTAAATGTATAATAGCAATGGTTGTAAACACTGTTGTTTATAATCAAATGGAAAGTCAATAGATCTAATTATTTATTTACATAATTTATTACTTTTTAGAAATGCCACTTTAGACATTATAAATAGAAAAAAATATTTATGAAAAAAATAAATATGAAAATGGGTTCAATAAACGGTGTTGGTTATTCTTACATGGTTTCCTTTGGAGCTTGAACAACTTGAGTAAATAAGAACATGCTCTCCTTCTCCACTATCCCCACTCACCAGGAAATAATAATAATAATAATAATAATAATAATAATAATAATAATAATTAGTAATAATAATAATAATAATAATAATAATAATAATAACTATTATTATTATTATTATTATTATTAATAATAATAATAATAATTATTATTATTATTATTATTATTATTATTATTATTACAAAACTATAATTATTTTAACAAACAAGCTATTTTACATTAATTTTTAGAGGAAGAGACTTGCTCTACATAGGCCACCTAGTGCAGTTTAATAACATAAAATCATTCACTTTATATAAAAGAACCAAGTATCTGCTGCCCCTTAGTGTTACAGCAGTTATTAATTTTTACAACACCTAATAATTTAATTCATCTTAAGAATTCAAATTTAAAATAAAATTTAAATCAAATTCAAATCAAATTTAAATTTTATTTGTCACGTACACAGTCATACACAGTACGATATATAGTGAAGTGCTTACACGACCGCCTTCGACCTTAAATAAAAAAAAAAAGAAATAAGAAATGACAAGAAATAAGAGAAAAATAAAAATAGCAATAAATTAATAAATAGTTTAACTTAGAAGTTAGACCAAAATATAAAAAATTTCAAAAATATACAAGAAATATAAAAACTTTTCTGTATCAGACAAAATAAATTTAGATTTGGATGCAGATAAAAAGTGGAATGAATGGAAAATTTTCAGAAGTGTGCAAATGAGCATCGTGAGTGCAAGCGTGCATTATGCAGTATGTGTGCAAATGTTGCAATGTCTGTGCAAATGTGCAGTGTTCATAGTTGTCCAGTCTACAGTGTATTGTGGTGTGTGCACAGATGAAAAATATCCGTGAGTGACCATTTCTTGTGCAATGTTGCAGAAACTTTAAGGAAACACAGAGATGATTAGTCCTGCGTGTTAACCTGGTTGAGAGACTGTATCACCTGCGGGAAGAAGCTCCTCCTCAGTCTCTCTGTGTTGGCCTTTAGGGAGCGGAAGCGCTTTCCTGATCGCAACAGAGAGAACAGTCCATTGTTGGGGTGGCTGAGGTCCTTCACCATCTTCCTGGCCTTGGTCCAGCACCGCTTGCTGTAGATCGAGTACAGGTCAGGGAGCTCGGTGTGGATGATGCACTCAGCTGATCGCACCACCCTCTGTAGAGCTCGTCTGTCCTGCATGGTGCTGTTCCCGAACCAGGTCGAGATGTTTCCCGTCAGGATGCTCTCTATGGTGCAGGAGTAAAAGTTCCTGAGCACCTTGCAGGGCAGTCTAAAGTCTCTCAGGCATCTGAGATGGTAGAGACGCTAATGAATTCATTATTCATTCTTTCAGTGAAAGAATTTCACTTCACATTGTTGTTAATATCATGGGTATGAAATATAGATTATGGCGGGAGAATTAGGCCTATGTGTAGGTGTTTGGTCTCATCCTGCTGTTAAATTTCAAATCCATCAAATTATAAAAAATAATTCTATTTGTCACTTTCTGGCTTGCATGTTAACACTCCAGGATTGCGCGCACTCTGGACTGGTGCACTAAATGCAGGAGGAATGTTCAAGGAAGAGGCGTTTTTCAGGATGTGAGCTGATGTTGATCTTCCCGTATTTAAAATCTTGGAAAAGAACCCTGGAAAGAGTGCTTCCCTGATGCTCTTTTGCTAAACCAGGAAGGTTAAGGAAAATGCCTAACATCCTTTGGAGGAGAGGTGGTTGAGCAAATGTTTTCCCTTGAACCTTCGTTAAAACATTCCCTTTAGACTGGACTTCCTGATAACATTCTCTGACATTACCCTCTCACTAGCCTGTCCTGAGACTCATCAAGCAGTATTGGTTTTCTACAGCAGTCAGACATAAAACTCTTGAAACTTACATCCTTTACCAGAGGCTAAATTATTTTTCAGGAAATAAGGTTATTTACATATTTATGGTACTGGTATTTGTGTATTTTTATCAGATATTTATGTAGCGTACTTTCCCCAAACAAGTAATCATAATTTAGAACAGTTTATTTAATTATGATATATGGACACAGTTGGAGGGGGCTGGCAACATTTAAGCTTTATTTAATCGTACCTTTTTTTTAAACAATCTAATATTTGTATATAGGTTGATTTAATTTGTAGTTAAATTATACTTGCTCACATCTAGTGTATTTTATTATTTTTGTCATTGCATCTTTAGTTCCATCAAGAAAGACTTCTCATCAGTGTACCTAACATATTTATATTTGCTTATCTCCTTACTAATAACTAAAATATTATTATATATAATACTAATTAATAATACTATAAATACTAATACTATAATTGATTTTTTATTTTTGACATGATGAAATATTTGCTCAGTCCATAATTATAATAAATATTGTATTTGACTGCTTACTTTAACTAACTATTAAACACAACTCAGAATCTATTTTTTTGATGCGACATCACCATGCACTTAAGTGATCAAAGATCATGGTCATTAAGGTTTTTTATTTCTGTCTAGATATCGTCCATGAAGTTGACAGTTCGGCCATTCCCTTCTTAAACCGATTCAATCTCCTTAGTTATGTGCTTTGCTTCATACAGACCAATACTTCATGCGTTCTGAAACACAGAAACATCTTTTCCACAGCTATAGAATATTTCTCATATATATATATATATATATATATATATATATATATATATATATATATATATATAAGATATATATTCTTTTATATATATATATATATATATATATATATATATATATATATATATATATATATATAAATTTTAAGCAAAAGAAATGGAACTAATAAATGTTTACAGTGGGACTCTAACCAGAAAATTGTCTTCATTTGCAGTCCATATTGTCATACTGGAAAACCATAATTCGACATTTTTTACAGCACCCTGGTGTGGGGAAAAAAAGCAGAACAGAAGCAAGTTATGCTACTGTAAAATTAACACCTAAAATGGCATCTTAAAGAATTTTAGCAAAAATACAAATACTACAATTATATAAAAATATAACAATTTGTAAAAATATAAATCAAACTATTTAATTTAACATATCCTGTTCAATGCACAACAAAATAATGGACATTAATGCTATGTATCGCAGAACTTTACTCACTCTCACTCACTCATCGCTATTGCCGCTTAATCCTGTATTCAGGGTCGCGGGGACCTGGAGCCTATCCCAGGAGGCTTAGGGCATGAGGCGGGGTACACTCTGGAGATGGAACCAATCCATCAAAGGGCACAAACACATACACACACTCACACTCTCATTCACACACTACGGGCAATTTAAGAACACCAATTAACCTAACCCACATGTCTTTGGACTGTAGGAGGAAACCGGAGTGTCCAAAGGAAACCCACCAAGCATGGGGAGAACATGCAAACTTCCAGAACTTTACTATTAAAAATATTTCACTAATCTTTAAAACAGAATTGTTTCATCTGTTTATTTTACATTTTATTCACAATACAAATAAAGACACTACCTGTATTTGATTTGATCAATAAGATATTTCATTAAATATGCACCACTTCTATAGATTAAAATACAACATAAGTACCATCCCTTAATTATAACCTACAGAAAAACAAAATTCAAGAAAAAAAAAGATAGGCAGTGAAAAACAGAGTGAAAAACTCAAGAAAATCATGGTAACATAACCCACATGACACTTTTATCAGTGTATATTTAATCACAGTTTTTAGGATAGGTTTACATTTACATTTACATTTAGGCATTTGGCAGACGCTCTTATCCAGAGCGACTTACAAAAAGTGCTTTAATGTTTACAACATTGGATACATACTTACACTGGGTTAACTAGGTTAATAACTAAGTACCATTAGTCCAACACATTCAATTTGAATTTGAATAAAAAAAATAACCATAATGAACTGCAGGAGGCGCAACTGATCACCCAGGATTAAACAGGTGGAATCAGGTGTGACTGTTGTGGTTTAAAATGAAAACCTGCACATATACACACACAGACACAGTAACATGTGGCTGAAGATAACACATACATGCACACATTTAATTCAAATTTTAATTAATAATAATTCAATTATAAAAGTAGATTAAAAAAAGACCTAGCAATAGATAGAAACACTGAAAGCATTAAGGGTCGGTTAAACAAATAACAGCTTGCTCTCATGAGCTGATATTATTAAACTCACAAAGCTCTCTTTCCTATGAAGCCCCTTTTGGGTCATTGTCCAGTTGCATCACCTAACTTCTAATATATAGCTCAAATAGCTCAATCTTGGTTTAATCGGACAAATTAATGCAAAAAAACCCACAATATTTCTAAAGGTTCACATACTTCTTCTTGCCACTGAACCAATAATATTTAAAAGGTAATTAAATATCTTTAAATAATGAAATAAATAATGGAAACAACTGCAAAACTGTTAGCAAGCCTTCTAACTAACAAAAAGAATAATTTCATTTAATTTTCTGTGTAAATATTATCTTGCCAAATCCTTTATTTTTTTTGAGGTTTAAAATGACTGGCATCAGCGGCTCTTTCTGTAACTCTACTTCTGAAATAATTTTGCATTTGTTTTGGACCTGTAATTGTTCAGACTTTTTTTTTGTCTAAAATTCTTGTTCCTGAGGTTTCACATTTATTTTCGTTTCTTTAACTACAAGGAGGAGGGGAGGATAAACATTTTATGATAAATTTTATTTTCATAAATGTTTTTATAAAGCAATGTAAATTTTTTTTAAAGGCCAAGTTCAAGGGAATGTCTCGACACTGTAATCTTTCATGGAAGTGGGACCATATACTTTTATACTAAAACAATAATTAGTTATAATGAATAATATGATATTTAATATATACAAACAACATTATGAATATTATAAAAGTGACAAAAAAAAATAATTTTATTGTTCCTGCATATTCTTCCTGCAGAGGGCACTAGATGAAGAACACTTGTGACAAATACAAAAGGTACGTCAGATGTCTCGTTACATTTGTTTAAAAATCTTATGCAAAGCTTTAAAGTCCAACATTAGTGGTACTCATTTTATAATTATACTGGAAATAAAAACTGATTACATCTTATAATTAATTAAATTTTACGTAATTGAAAACTGTATGCTCGAAAACATGGAAGCTGTTAAATAGTTACTAAACTATTCTCTAAATAGTCATTGATGTAACCATCACTGGTGTTATGGGGAAGAGAAATAACACCAGTTATTTAATGTATAAAAATTTAAAATGCATTAAGCTCTACTTATATCCCCCTTTCTTGTATTAAAAAAAAAAGACATTGGAAACATTTTAAAACTGTTACATTTATTAAAAAAATAAAAGGTTGTTAGATTTATTTTACATTTATATGCATCATGTGCTATAAACCTTAAGTCCTCTTTTTCTTCTACCTTTTTTTTTTTAATGTCATTTACTTTTACTTCTATCTCCTTTTTTTTTTTTTTGGTTATTTTCTATTTCTAGCACATTTTATTCTTCCCGTCTATGTTATTTAAAACTGTGTGTTGTTGTTTGTTTAAAAAAAAAAAAGTTTAAGTTAAAAAAATAATAATAAATAAATAAAACCCCGTTAGAAAACTTCTGTTTAATGTTAACAAATCCCGCCTTCCGCGTTGTAAAATGCGGATTGCGGAACTGTAAGCATGTGTCTGGTAGCAGGCTTGTGTGAGGTTTAAATAAACGCCTTCTGCGTTATGATTGGCTACAACAAATTGGTCTCGTCTATGATTGGTTAGAAATATAAAGGCGGAAGGCAGGACTTGGATCGGTACAAATCCAGCGCAGTTTAAAAGTCCCGGAAGTATACAAGTCAATCAAAAACCCACTTCCGTATATATTAAGAGACTTATTTCTTGTATGTTTCTTATGGTTTCATGTCCCTTCAGGGGTTCTTTACTTTTTGACCAAATATTAGTTGTATACATTTTACATTTATAGTACAGCATTTATTTATGAAATATATTAAATTCCATTGAATTTTGCTTACTGTTGCTGTTGAACAAGTGCTATTTATTACACTTACTGATGTATATGTTGTACTGTGTTAGTCAACAGTGTGTCAACACAAACAAGTGATGTTTATTTTAAGAAAAAAAAAAACGTAAGCACACATTTAAAGAAAAGTAAAAAATCCTCCCAAATATATTATATTTGATATATATATATATATATATATATATATATATATATATATATATATATATATATATATATACCATAATAACATATTAATAATAATAATATTGATCATCATCATCATTTTGAACATTAATATTATATACATCCACTATAACTTATCCTCGTGAATAAACCATTTATCATATTTGAGAATTAACATGTAAAGAAAAACAACATCTTCTGAAGGACGACTTTATTTTACACTGAAGCCAAAAAAATGCATTAATGATTCTGGCGAATTAATAGTAATAATAACAAGTTAAATTAATAATAAGCCAGAGTTGTGTGTGTGTGTGTGTGTGTGTGTGTGTGTGTGTGTGTGTGTGTATGTGACTACTCTTGATTAGAATTGATTGTAGAGTCACAGTCTTATAAACATTATTAACATCCCCTGCCATAAAGGAACAAACAAATACTTTTGTGGGTTGATGTTATTTTCTCTAACATACAGTATGTCTTCTCAAAAGGTAAATGCAGTGACAAAGGGTGGGTAAAAAGTAACTAGGCATTTAAAATTGGTAATAAAGTTCATATTTAGAATACAAATTTATAAAAAAAAATGTTCATATACTTTATTACAAATAAAATGAAAGCACAGATCTTTACATTTCATTGTAGGGACGGTAGGCATCAACCAGGTTCCATAAACAGCTGGGGATGGACTGGACAGTATGAGGAAACTGTTTGGTGCACTGAAATTTATAGATTTGCTTTAATTTTCATTTGTAATAAAGAACAAGAACAATTTGTTTCCATAAATTTGTATTAGGAATATGGACTTTATTACCTATTTTATCCACCCTATTCATTCTTGAGAACTGAGAAGGATTTTAATTAAAGAAGTATACATTTCTAAAATCTTTTGATTTCTAAAATTATTTTGTGCAAATAAAAACCTTTCCAGTGCATTACAGGATTTTTGTCAACACCGTTAGACGTTAAAATATATAATTAAATTATATTTATTTTCTTAAAAAATATTTTTTACTGATAAAAATGTGTTTTTTTGTAACGGTCAATAATAATAAAATCTTTCTTAATGTGAAGGAATGTGAGAAATTAAATATTTAATTAGAAATACACTATTGTGGAAAAACAAATACAAAAAATAATTAAAAAATTAATACATAAACACTAAAAATAACTACCTCACAATGTTAACAGTATTGACACACACACACACACACACACACACACACATGTATAAGCATCATATTGTGTATGACTGTGTATGTGACAAATAAAATTTGAATTTGAGTTTAAATTTTAAGTCTCCTGGGATAAGCTCCAGGCCTATCGATGAGATGATGAGTGAGTAGGTGAGTAAATTGTGATGTAACTTTTATGCAAAAAATTAAAATAGAACCACTGAATTTTATACATAGTTTTAGTAAACTATGTAAATGATTGCTTTAACATTACAACTCAGTGTTCTCCTGTAACTGTAACTGAACAGAAAAAAAGAATGAATAAAAAAAATATATTATCTGGACAAACAGGTCATAATGAGCTAAGAATTATTTATAACATTAAATAGGCTAATACACTAGAAATTTGATTGTGGTTTTCATGTTCAATAAATTTGTTTTCTTTTACCCTGTTATTCCATCTTTCACTCTCTCTTCTCAAGAATACATCCCTCTGTTTGGGATCTTTATAAATTATATTTTTTATTTGATCAAGTGTCCCCAATAGACCTGAAAGAATTATTGTCCAAAGAAAGGGTTCACATTTTCAAAATACTAAAAAACTAATTAAAAATAAGTATATATAATAATATATAATATATAATAAGCAAATATATATTAATTACTGCCTGTTAAAACTGATTTCTTAAACTTAAACATTTTATTTGCTGAATTTGTGTCATAAGTTTCTTTGTCTTTAGACTGTTCCATTTCAGAGGTCGCCACAGCGAATGATCTGCCTCTTCTCTCACATGAACTAACTTTATGTCCTCTTTTACTGCATCCATAAATCTCCTCTTTGGTCTTCCTCTAGACCCCCTGCCTGGCAGTTCCAACCTCAGCATCCTTTTACCAATATGCTCACATTCTCTCCTCTGAAAATGTCCAAACCACCTCAATTTGGCCTCTCTGACTTTATCTCCAAAACATCTAACATGGGTTGTCCCTCTGATGAACTCCTTCTTGATCCTATTCATCCTTGTCACTCCCTCAACAAGAACCTCAACATCTTCAGCTTTGCTACCTCCAACTCTGCCTCCTGTCTTTAATTCAGTGCCACTGCCTATAAGCCATAGAGTATCGCTGGGGTCGCCACTGTCCTGTCGACCCTTCCTTTCATTTTTGCTGATAATCTTTTATCACACAACACACCTGACACTTTCTTTTCCTCCACCTGTTCCCTGCTCTCGTTACAAAGCACAATGTCATCTGCAAACATCATAGTCCATAGAGACTCCTGTCTAACCTCATCTGTCATCCTGTCCAGCACCATAGTGAACAAGAAGGGGCTCAGAACCGATCCTTGATGCAGACCCACCTTCACCTTGAACTCTTCTGCCACACCTACAGCACATTTCACCATGGCTTACAGCTTTCATACATATCTTGCAACACACTAACATACTTCTTTGCCACTCCAGACTGTCAACAGTCACCTCTCCTACTCTTCATTTTCTTTCATTTTCCTCAATTATCAACTCTTCAAAGTTCTCCTTCCATCTTCCCATCATCCTCCAGGCACCTGTCAGTACATTTTCATTCCTGTCTTTAATCACTCTAACATGCTGCTCTATCTCTCTGTCTTGCTAACCTGTACAGATCCACCTCTTCCTCCTTACTGTCCAAACTAGCATACAAGTCCTCATATGGTCTTTATTTGCCCTTTGCCACCTCTACCTTCACCTTGTGCTGCATCTCCCTGTACTCATGTCTACTCTCTTTAGTCCTCTCAAAGTCCCACTTCGTCTTAGCTAGTCTCTTTTTCTGTATACACTCCTGGACTTCCTCATTCCACCACCAAGTGTCCTTGTCCACTTTTCCCTTACCTGATGATACACCAAATCCCCTTCTTCCTGTCTTCTTGATCACATTGGCTGTAGTTGTTCAGTCAACTAGAAGCACCTTCTGGCCACACAGAGCCTGTCTCAACTCCTCCCTGAAGTCTACACAACATTCTTCCTTTTTAAACTTCCACCACTTTGTCCTCTGCTCTGCCTTTGTCCTCTTCACCTTCCTCACCACCAGGGTCATTTTACACACCACCATCCTGTGTTGTCTGGATACACTCTTCCCTACCAATATTTTGCAGTCACTGATCTCCTTCAGATTACAACGTCGACACAAGATGTAGTCTAGCCTTGCTACCTTCCATCTGGTCTCCTGTACACACAGTATATCCACCTTCTTCTCTGCATCATTTTGACCAACTCTGTTGCCCTACCTATTATAGTCTCAACATTCAAAGTCCCTACTGTCACACCTAAACTCTTGCCTTTTCTTTTCTCCCTCTGCCTAGGAACACGCCTTCCTCCTCTCCTTTTTCCACCAACAATAGCCCAATTGTCACCAACACCCTGTAAGTCAACAGCACCGGTTGAGGTCATTGTTAACCCGGACCATGACCGAATCCTGTATGGTCTTGTTAATGATTCACATTGATTTGGCAAATGTTTTATATTGACAACATGTCTAATTGCCCAGCTCCAAACATTTATCCCATGTTGTACTGTACAGTATACCCCTGTTAAACCACAACAGATGTGGCTTCAGACTTTTCTTTTACCACTGTGTAGTTTGTTTTATTATCAAAATATTTAAAATGCCTATTTAGTTCTTGTAACACACATTAACTAGCCTCTACCATGTGTATGAACTAAAACTTGTATACAAAGTCAAAAAGTTCTTACAAATATTTATTTTACTTGACAAGTTAAGACATGGTATAAAGGGCAAAAAGAGATTTCAAAAAATACAAAAGTAACAAAACAACAAAAAGGAAATAAAGACAGAATTAATAAATCCACTGCCATGCCAATAAAAAAGGTTGCTCTTTTAAAATGACCTGCCAAGGACAGAAAACAACTAAGGACATTTGAAATGACTCTCCCATCATCAATAATGAAGCTTAATGGAAAAAAAAAAAAAAAAAAAAAAAATATATATATATATATATATATATATATATATATATATATATAGAAAAGTCCCAGTGTAAGAGAAAATTCATGTTTGTGTGTGTAAAGAGGACTCTTATTATCTAAGGCTATTACTACTTAATTATAATGTACTTATATGTATATATGCTTTTATTTTTCACGAGAGTAACTTTACCTTTGACTTCAACTAAATGTTTATACTCTTTAATTCTATATAAATTTATTTATCATTACTCTTTTTATATTGTTTTTGTTTTTATATTATTTAGGTAAGATGTGTGTGTGTGTGTGTGTGTGTGTGTGTGTGAGAGAGAGAGAGAGAGAGAGAGAGTCACTGTCACCTTTTCTTAGCTAAATCGGCATGTAGATTGACTTCAGATATTTAAAACCCTTTGCTGGAGTGTGCTTCATGGGTGGAGTGACAGGGTAAAAACTCCTTTTGTGCCTGACTATGTGTGACATCACCCCCTTGAAAATGTATTGAGTCACGTCAGCGTGCGGAACCATAAACCATTAACCCTGTGTTCTATCACAGGAAACACAAACATACACACACTCACACACCCATTCACACACTACAGCCAATTTTGGAACGCCAATTAGTCTAATCTACATGTCTTTGGACTGTGGGAGGAAACCGGAGTAGCCGGAGGAATCCCACCAAGCACGGGGAGAACATGCAAACTCCATGCACCGCGAACACGTTGTATAAAAAAATTCAACTTGGTAACTTTACTTATCAAACTTTATTTACAACTCTTCCGTTATGCAGTTGATAGTAGTGCCACTTGATTCTCATGACTACATGGTATTGGTGTGCATGTTTCTGTGGTGATCTTTTAATTTTGCTACAATTTTAAATAGGAATCTAGGATTTTTGAAAGGATTTTTTTTTTTACCTTTTATAAGATTAGAGATATACTGTGAACTAGCAGCACCAAGAGCTTTTATAGCCCACGACAATCTCCTTCCATGCTGTTTGAAATACTATTGACTTCGTTTGATGGCATTACACAGTATAGTTAAAGCAGTCTGTTTTATGATCGTTATATCAGGTTGCTCGTTTTTTTTCCCCTATACTTTTTTTTTCTCCAGTGGAGCTACATTGCCTAGAAAATAATGGAATGTTGCATGTTCAAACATTCAGTCAACTGAGTTCTGTGGGGTCAGATGTTCATCCAATCATAGTGAATAACCCTGGGAGATAAAGCTCAGTGCTGTAGTATGAAGTAGTGCAGCAATGAACTTCTATTATTACTAGTGATGGTGAGAAGCCGCGTTTAGGTGTTGAGGGTTCCCAGCCAGTTTCATCAAAAGGTTCATTTCACAAAGCTTCATTTAAGGGCTCATTCTACTGCCAACTAGTGGACAAATTTTGTGATCATAATGTCACAAGCCAAAAGGGCATGCCTCCTTCTGCTCCATACAAGCTTCAGAGTTTTTGTGCCACAGTAACGTCACTAATCATTACTAAGACACAAATAAGATAATAATCTGAACTTACTGTGGAAAGGGCACTGTATGTTTTTTTTTTTAGTTTTTCTCTGAAGCTTGGTATTAAATCTAGAGGGTGATCCAAGGGATCCAAGATGGCGGCGCGGCAGTAGCACGCAGCGGCCGCTCCGGAGCCAAAATGGTGCTACTTTGTTTACGTTTTGTGTGTAGCGCGTTTATTTTACTATGTGTATGGATATCGTCGCAACTGGTGTCCGTACATACAACAGCCAGACACTTTTCAACCTAAATAACCCGGTTAATGTTATCCGCGATGAGCTGCGGGAAAAGCTACGCGACCTCGGCTTGCTGTGTGAACCAGGCCTCGAAGCCTCGGCGTTGCCTGATGCAGGAGGCCGGAGGAAGGGTCATCGGAAGCGGTGCGCGAGGAAGCGGAAGCGCGGCAAGCGGGCGGGAGTCTGTGCTAGGCTAAAAACAAACCCTAGCCGGCCGGCTCTCCCGTCCATCATCTTATCCAACGTCTGCTCCCTGGACAATAAACTGGACTACATCCGACTCCAGCAGGCTACACAGCGTGAGGTTAGAGACTGCTGTGTCTTTGTTTTCACGGAGACATGGCTCAGCGACAGAGTACCGGACGCCGCTATTCAGCTAGACGGGCTAGCCTCGTTTCGCGCCGACAGAAATGCAGCTCTGTGCGGTAAGACTCGCGGTGGCGGCTTATGTGTTTACATCAACACGAAATGGTGCAAGAACTCTGTGCTAGTTTCTAGTTATTGCTCATTGCTAGTGGAGTTTGTGATTGTTAGATGCAGACCTTTTTATTTACCACGAGAATTCACCACTGTTTTCATTATCGGAGTGTACATTCCACCTAGCGCTAATGCTAAAGAAGCGCTATGGGAACTGTATACTAAGATCAGTGAACTGCAAAATACACACCCGGATGGACTGTTTATTGTTGCTGGAGATTTCAACCATGCAAATCTCAAGTCAGTGCTTCCTAGATTCCATCAGTATGTGGATTTTGCAACGAGAGGGAAAAACACGCTGGATCTTGTTTACACAAACATCCCCGGCGCATATCGGGCAGAGCCCCGCCCCCACCTCGGCTACTCAGACCACATCTCTGTTATGCTAATTCCAGCATACAGACCACTCGTCAGGCGCTCAAAACCGGTTCTGAAGCAGGTGAAAACCTGGCCTGCAGGAGCCATCTCTGCTCTTCAGGACTGTTTCGAGTGCACTGACTGGAACATGTTTAGGGAGGCTGCAACTTACGGCGACTTCACTGACTTGGAGGAGTACACGTCATCAGTGACCAGCTACATCAACAAGTGCACCGATGACGTCACTGTCTCCAAGAGCATCATCTCACGACCCAACCAGAAACCGTGGATTACTGCGGAAGTGCGTGCACTTCTGAGGACCAGAGACTCTGCCTTCAAAGCGGGAGACAAGGTGGCCCTCAGAACAGCAAGGGCCAAACTTTCTCGGGCCATCAGAGAGGCAAAGCGCGCACACGCCCAGAAAATCCACAATCACTTCAGGGACAGCGGTGACACACGGCGCATGTGGCAGGGCTTACAAGCCATCACAAACTACAGGGCGACATCACCTGCCTGTGACAGTGACGGCTCCCTCCCAGATGCGCTGAACAACTTTTATGCTCGGTTTGACAGGCAGAACAACGTAGCGGCGAGGAAGACCACCCCTCCTCCGAACGACCAGGTGCTGTGTCTCACTACAGCTGAGGTGAGGAAAACTCTACGCAGAGTCAACCCACGTAAAGCTGCTGGACCAGACAACATCCCAGGCAGAGTGCTCAGAGAATGTGCTGAACAGCTGGCAGATGTTCTCACCGACATCTTTAACATCTCTCTGAGCAGCGCCGTCGTTCCCACGTGCTTCAAGGCCACCACCATCGTCCCCGTGCCCAAGAAGTCTACTGTGTCCTGTCTCAATGACTACCGTCCCGTTGCACTCACACCCACCATCATGAAGTGCTTCGAGCGGCTCGTCATGAGACACATAAAGACCCTGCTGCCCTCCTCACTGGACCCACTGCAATTTGCGTACCGTCCTAACCGCTCAACGGACGACGCCATCTCCACTACACTCCATCTTGCCCTCACACACCTTGACAAGAAGGACACATATGTTCGAATGCTGTACATAGATTTCAGCTCAGCATTCAACACTATCATCCCCCAACAACTGATTGGGAAGCTGAACCTGTTGGGCCTGAACACCTCCCTCTGCAACTGGATCCTGGACTTTCTGACCGGTAGGCCTCAGTCAGTACGGATCGGGAACTGCACCTCCAGCACCACCACACTGAGCACTGGGGCCCCACAAGGCTGTGTGCTCAGTCCCCTGCTGTTCACACTGCTGACTCACGACTGTGTAGCAACACACAGTTCGAACCACATCATTAAGTTCGCTGATGACACAACCGTGGTGGGTCTCATTAGCAAGAATGACGAGTCAGCGTACAGAGAGAAAGTGCAGAGGCTAACAGACTGGTGTAAAGACAACAACCTGTCTCTAAATGTTGACAAGACAAAGGAGATGGTTGTTGACTTTAGGAGGACACGAGGCGACCATTCTCCGCTGAGCATCAACAGCTCCTCTGTGGGAATCGTCGAAAGCACCAAATTCCTGGGTGTCCACCTAGAGAAGGACCTCAGCTGGTCCCTCAACACCAGCTCCCTACAGAAGAAAGCCCAGCAGCGTCTCTTCTTTCTGAGAAGACTGAGGAAGGCCCAGCTTCCACCACCGATCCTGACCACCTTCTATAGAGGAACTATTGAGAGCATCCTGAGCGGCTGCATCACTGTCTGGTTTGGGAATTGTGCCATATCGGATCGCAAAACCCTACAACGGATAGTGAGGACAGCGGAGAAGATCATCGGGGCCTCTCTCCCCTCTATTGAAGACATCTACACCACACGCTGCATCCGCAAAGCCACCAGCATTGTGGCTGATCGGACACACCCCTCTCACATACACTTCACACTCCTGCCATCTGGAAAAAGGTACCGAAGCATTCGGGCACACACATCCAGACTGTGCAACAGCTTTTTTCCACAAGCCATCCGTCTCCTCAACAAAAAGGGACTGGACTGATAAACACAAACACACTCACACACACACAAACACAAACATTATCACACAGCTTAACTCAACTACCTCAAAATATTGAGACTGAACTGAATAATCAACACAAGTGCAGACACACTGACCTACACCACCAAATTATCGTACACACCAACCTGTAAATGCTTCACTGTTTTTAACAATCTTTTTGCACAATGATCATTACTGGACTACATTTTTGCACTAATTCCTCAAATCTTGCTGCTGTTTTAAGGAATGTTTATGTTTACCCACTACCTCAACACCATATTTTATGTTCTGTTATGTCGTGGTTGCGCACTGTCACTTTGTTGTTGCTCTTGTTTGCACATTTGCACGTGCACTTTATGTTGTCTATAAAAATGTTACTTAGCTAGTTAGTTATTGTTAATTTATGTTGTAATTTATGTTAGGTCTCTCTGTCCTGTCTCTGCTAGCCAGTTAACTAGGCCTCTTGGTTAGCTAGTTTAGTGTCTCTGTTAATTTATGTTGTAAATTTATGTTGCATGTAGCACCTTGGTCCTGGAGGAACGTTGTTTCGTTTCACTGTGTACTAACTGTATATGGTTGTAATGACAATAAAGCCTACTTGAACTTGAATTATGGGTGGATGGGTCCTGCTAAGCACTGATTTACTCTTACTAAGTCTAGAATGAATTGTAGAGGATGCTTTACTTTATCTACAGTGATGACCATGTTTGAGTGGAAATCTGAAAAATCACAAACAAATTATGTATGTAATTTGGACCTGAGGATCTGTAAATAATAATTGGCATAATCGATTGGAGAGACTTATTATTTGTGGCTATGTTTGTTAGTACAAACTTCAAATGAATGTATACAGATGAAACTCGAAAAATTAGAATATTGTGCAAAAGTTCATTTATTTCTGTAATGTAACTTGAAAGGTGAAACTACTATATGAGAGAGACTCATCACATGCAAAGCAAGATAGTTCGAGCCATGATTTGTCATAATTGAGATGTTTATGGCATACAGCTCATGAAAACCCAAAATCCACAATCTCAGAAAATTAGAATATTACATGCAATCAATAAAACAAAGATTGTACATAGAACATATCGGACCTTAGAAAAGTATACAGTAAGTATGCATATGTACTCGGTACTTGTTTTGGGCCCCTTTTGCAGCAATTACTGCCTTAATGCGGCGTGGCAGCCTGTGGCACTGCTGAGGTGCTATAGAAGACAAAGATGCTTCAATAGTGGCCTTCAGCTCTTCTGCATTGTTTTGTCTCATGTCTCTCATCTTTCTCTTGGCAATACTCCATAGGTTCTTTATAGGGTTCAGGTCAGGCGAGTTTGCTGGCCAATCAAGCACATAAATCCCACGCTCATTGAACCAGGTTTTGGTGCTTTAGGCAGTGTGGGTAGGTGCCAAGTCCTGCTGGAAAATTAAGTCAGCATTCCCATAAATCTCATCTGTGGAAGAAAGCATGAAGTGATCTAAAATCCCCTGGTAGATGACTGCATTGACCCTGGACTGAATGAAGCACAGTGGAACAACCCCAGCAGATGACATGGCTCCCCAAATCACCACAGACTGTGGACACTTCAGACTTCACTCTATTCTTCCTCCAGACTCTGGGTCCTTTGTTTCCAAATGAGATGCCCAGGTAAGATGCTTCTGATGTTATTTGTTGTTCAGGAGCGGCTTGACAAGAGGAATACATCATTTGAAGCCCATGTCCACTCCTTGTGAAAGTCCCCAACACTTTTAAATGGCCTTTTCCTGACAATCCTCTCCAGGCTGCGGTCATCCCTGCTGCTTGTGCACCTTTTTCTTCCACACTTTTCCCTTCCACATAACTTTCTATTAATGTGCTTTGCAGGGGTGAAAAGTAATAAATTACATTTACTCGCATTACTGTGATTGAGTATTTTTTTTTTTTTTTGGTGTACTTCTACTTTTTAAAATAGTTTTAAAAATCTGTAATTTTACTTTTACTTAAGTATGTTTTGTTTAAAGTATTGTGATTCACTACATTTTAAATCATATTTACTACTGGGTAAAAAAAAAAAGAATGAAACCACAATGAAATACAACCAGGAAGGAACAAAATTGCACCCTGGAAACCACTGCACTGATTGATTGATGGGTGTGGAGAACAAACGCGCTAAAGTAACAGTACTTTTACTTGAGTCCAAATTTTATTACTCTTTTCACCTCTGGTGGTTTGATACAGCACTTTGGAACATCCAACTTCTTTTGCAATCACCTTTTGAGGCTTTCCCTCCTTATAGAGGATGTCACTGATGGTTTTCTGCACAACTGTCAGGTCAGCAGTATTTCCCATGATTGTGCTTCCTACTGAACCAGACTGAGAGACAATTTAAAGGCTCAGGAACACTTTGCATGTGTTATAACTTAATCAGCTGATTAGAGTGAGACACTTTGAGCCTAGAATATTGAAGCTTTTCACAACATTCAAATTTTCTGAGATTGTGGATTTGAGGTTTTCACAAGCTGTAAGCCATTATTATCTCAATTATGACATCACAGCTTGAGAGGTGAGAGAGTGGTGATTGGTGCAGACTTCAATGGACATGGAAGGGAACAGAGGTGATGAAAATGTGATGGGCAGGTTTGGTCTTCAGGACAGGAATGTAGAAGGACAGATGGTGGTGGACTTTGCAAAGAGGATGGAAATGGCAGTAGTAAATACTTTCTTCCAGGAGGGGCAGGAACATAGGGTGACATATAAGAGTGGAGGCACTTTTGAATTGGGAAACCGTGTCTGCTCCCCGAACAGTGTCTGGAAGGCTATTCCAAAGCTTTGGAGCCAAATATGAAAATGCCCTGCCCCCTTGATTTGTACAGGTTGGCAAGGCAGAGAGATAGAGATGGGAAGGATGTGCAGCAGGTTAGAGTTAGAGTGTAATGACAGATGCCAGGAGGGTAGTGGGAAGATGGAAGAAGTACTTTGAAAAGTTGATGAATGAGGAAAATAAAAAAGAACAAAGAGTAGAAGAGGTGACTGTTGTGGAGCAGGAAGTAGCAAATATTAGTAAAAGTGAGGTGAGAAGGGCGTTGAAGAGGATGAAGAGTGGAAAGGCTGTTGGTCCTGATGACCTACCTGTGGAGGTATGGAAGTGCTTAGGAGAGGTGGCAGTAGAGTTTCTGACTAGTTTGTTTAACAAGATCTTGGAGAGTAAGAGGATTCCAGAGGAATGGATGAGAAGTGTATTGGTGCCGATTTTTAAGAACAAGGGAGATGTGCAGAGCTGTGGCAATTATAGAGGTATAAAGCTAATGAGCCAGACAATGAAGCTGTGGGAAAGAGTAGTGGAAGCTAGGTTAAGGGCAGAGGTGAGCATTTGTGAGCAGCAATATGGTTTCATGCCTAGAAAGAGTACATCAGATGCAGTATTTGCTTTGAGGATGCTGATGGAGAAGTACAGAGAAGGTAATAAAGAGTTGCATTGCATCGTAGATTTAGAGAAAGTGTATGACAGGGTGCTGAGAGAGGAGCTGTGGTGTTGTATGAGGAAGTCTGGAGTGTCAGAGAAGTATGTTAGAGTGGTGCAGGACATGTATAAGAGCTGTAAGACCGTGGTGAGATGTGCTGTAGGTGTGACAGAAGAGTTTAAGGTGGAGGTAGGTCTTCATCAAGGATCAGCTCTGAGCCCCTTTTTGTTTGCTCTGGTGATGGACTGGTTGACAGATAAGGTTAGACAGGAGTCTTCATGGACTATGATGTTTGCAGATGACATTGTGCATTTGTAGCGAGAGCAGGGAACAGGTCGAGGAAAATTTGGAGAGGTGGAGGTACGCTCTGGAAAGCAGAGGAATGAAGGTTAGCCGCAGCAAGACGGAATACATGTGTGTGAATGAGAGGAACACAAGAGGAACGGTGAGGCTTCAGGGAGCAGAGGTAGAGAAGGTGCAGGACTTTAAGTACTTAGGGTCAACAGTCCAGAGCAATGGAGAGTGTGGAAAGGAGGTGAAGAGGCGGGTACAGGCAGGTTGGAATGGGTGGAGAAAAGTGTCAGGTGTGTTGTGCGATAAAAGAGTATCAGCAAAAATGAAAGGTGTACAGGACAGTGGTGAGACCAGCGATGCTCTACGGCTTAAAGACAGTGGCACTGAAGACAGTGGCACTGAAGAAAAGACAGGAGGCAGAGTTGGAGGTAGCAGAGCTGAAGATGTTGAGGTTCTCCTTGGGAGTGACAAAGATGGATAGAATCAAGAATGAGTTCATCAGAGGGACAACCCATGTTACATGTTTGGGGGAGATAAAGTCAGAGAGGCCAGATTGAGGTGGTTTGGACATGTTCAGAGGAGAGATGATGAATATATCGGTAGAAGGATGCTGAGGTTGGAACTGCCAGGCAGGAGGTCTAGAGGAAGACCAAAGAGGAGATTTATGGATGCAGTAAGAGAGGACATGAAGTTAGTTGGTGTGAGAGAAGAGGATGCAGAGGATAGGGTTAGATAGAAGCAGATGATTCACTGTGGCGACCCCTGAAAGGGAACAGCTGAAAGACAAAGAAGAAGAAGGTGACATCACGGCTTGAACTATCTTGCTTAGCATCTAATGAGTCTATCTCATATATTAGTTTTACCTTTTAAGTTGCATTACTGAAATAAATGAACTTTTGCACGATATTTAAACTTTTTGAAGTTTCACCTGTACACTGGAAGGAGGGAACAGCAGTTGCTTGCCGAAAACCACATCCAGAACCTGTTATCGAAGCACTTTCAGCAATGATCACATTGTTATTTTAAACAACATTCAACGGTCTCTTTAGTAATTATTTGTAAGTCATTCACAGTTGCCTTGGTTGTGTTTCAATCCTTCATTGCTGATAGTTCATTTTGCCACCATGCTGACAGGTTCATGACTCACCTTACTTTTGTTCATGGCTAATGTGAGCTGCAAAGCCAACTTCCGTCTCACTCAGTCCCAATCACTTTGTCCCAAATCCCTCTCTAACCCTTAATCTACTACTTGGTGTGTGGAACAAGGGATTCTACACCTTAGACAGTGCACTAGCTTTTAATTTAACACTATTTTGGGTTTAGTCATTGAGGCTGTAGTAAAGTGGAAAAAGTGGAGACATAAATAGAAACTTACAAGATTTACAAGAGTGTCCACCACCTCCATGCTTTATTTCCTTTCCTAAAACCCCCTGTACCCGCAGGTTGTATGCTGCAACATTAACATATAGCAATGAACTAGAAAGTTTGTCAGTGGATGTCAACAAGTTTTGCTGACTATTTCAGGCCTGTAAACAGTAATGTACATTGTTGATGTGACCTAAATCATGTTCAAACGAGGTGGATATAAGAGAAAAGCAGCTACTCCACCATGGTTCTTGCACTAATGTTTGAATACACAGTGTTAGAGTTCCTTTCATAATTTTCTTTATTGTTTTGATATAAGGAAATTCCACTTCCAAACATAAAACCATGACCCTGAACCTGAGAAACACTATTTATATCTCGTCAAAATAATGACTAAGGTTTTTTGGAAGCAAACATTTCCTTTTACTGTTTTAAGAACTTTGCTACATACTGCTACATACATACTACAGTATGTTCTCCTGTAGGGATGATTACATTTCCATAATGCTACTCTTCATCTAACTGTAAATGTTATAACATTGTCAGCAGGTAAAATGCTGCTTGGTGAAGAAGGTCCTGAGGTAGTAGAGGGGTCTAATGCTGAAATTTGGAGGACATTGATAAACAAATTAAAGACCTTTATTCATTGATCTTTTCATAGAAACCAATTACAGTTCAAAAGGGGGCAAATAAGCTGAGCCACAATGTGGATTAAGGGTTGGGTCGGATCGCTACATAGTCCTTGACCACTTGTGAAAAACGCACCACTTTTATGTAGCTGAGTTTCTCTTTTTTGTCATCCCACAGGTATTCAGGTGAGAGCAATTTGGTGGGCTTGTTGTACAGAAAGTACTTGTTCAGGTGAGACTCTTCCTGCCATACTGCTTCGATCTGATTGGCTCGATCCTCATCCAACTTCATGCGACACGTCTTTACCAGCTTGTGCACATTTTTGAGGCGCCCTCCGATCACAGCCCCACCATAGTAGTAGTCTCCTTCTTCTAAAGGTATGTAGGCCTGAGATTCAGGGCGCCTCTCGTACGTGAACTCTTCCCGAGATTTTCCGAAAAACCAGGCATGCAGCACACCTACAAGGTCGCCCAGTGTCTCCGCCCCCCAGTGAGCATAGAATTTGGAGTCAACATCAAGGCAAAAAATGTAGTCTGCTTTGTCTGTGAGTTTCTCCTCAATTAGCTTCTCAATAATCTCCATTCTACCGAGTGAGATTTCCTGCCAGCGGTTCGAGCTTGCTGTTTTTATCACACTCAACTGACGCCCCTCCCCCAGGGTTACCACGGGAACCTCATCTGGAAGATCCGTAAACAGGTAATAATGGACTCTGTAGCCCACAAAGTAGTGCTGCTCCGCTGACTTCAGCAGGTCCTTTAGGAAACATACATACCTGCAAGAAAAATTTCAGCTTCTTAATCAGGAACAGGTTCATTAGTGAAGGTATTTAATAATCCGGATTATTTTAAATATTTGTATTTAGAATTTAAAACACCAAAAGTACATTGATGATTAAAAAAACTATGAATTTGTTTCTTGGCCTATTTTGCCCTATGATGTGTAAATGCTACTATTCATCTGACTGTGTATTAAAATAGGAGAAAAATTTGGTTAAATTTTTTTCAGCATACAGTCTAACCCAGAATGTTTCATCATGCAAAACATACTTCCCCAGAGCAAAGACAGTGGTTGCTATGGTGATGTTCTTTGATTTGTAGATGTTGTCAGTCACCGTCAAATCAAATGTATCCTCCCATACGATTGGTGCTAACCACTGGGTTGCTGTGGCAACGTCTGGCCGACTGATGACATGAACACAGAAACTTACTTTAGCTGTTACTTGGCTTACAAAACGCTGGTAGGTAGACAGTAGATTCGTGTTTTGTTTACTTTTACTCACCTGTTATTTACATTGGGCTGGGTGTATGCAATCCTAAAATTAAAGTAAATATTATTATTATTATTATTATTATTATTATTATTACTATTTAGTAGGAGTAGTAGTATTTTATGCCTTTCAGTTAATAATCGATGCCATGTTTCCAGTCAATAAAATTAATAATTTTTTTTTTATAGCAATAGATACTGTAGGCAAATTTACAAAAATTGGAATATGAATTTAGATTTCCTAATTAGCAAGCCTATGAAGACAATGGCAAAGACAGGAAATTGTCTCCAAAATAATAATAATAATAATTATTATTATTATTGTTATTATTATTATTATTATTATTATTATTATAAATATAATAATCTCTTCTTCCAGTCATTACAGTGTACAGGTATAAAAGAGTGAAAACTGAAAGAGATTAAACCTTTTACAAAGATACAGAAAGAACCCAAGATTAATCATAGAAAGATCAAGTACATCTTTATTGTATACAAGCTTAATCTACAGCATTAAGCTCAATCATATGGGCTCATCTTTGTCAAAGGAGGAGTTAGAGCAGAGGAGGAAAGAGATCAGTCAGATTATTCCAGAAAAGCCACGGTGTGTGTGTTCTTACCCAGCAGGGAAGATTAGGTCCTCAATATCATACTGTGTTTCTGCCCTGGAAGATGATTATATGGCAAAGATTTACTGCATGCAAATACACACATACTGTACATAGACACACACGGTGGCTTAATGGTTAACACTGTCACATTGCATCTTAAGGGGCTGGATTTGATTTAGGCCTCGGGGTGTTTGGTTTCCTCTGTTTCCTCCCACAGTCCAAAGACATGCAGGTTAGGCTAATTGGTATTTCCCAACTGCCTGTAGTGTGTAATGAGCATGTAAAAATGTGTATGTGTGTGTATGCCCTGTGATGGATTGGCACCCCATCCATGGTGTACCGTGCCTTGTGCCCTTTTGCATCCAAAAAACACCATACCTACTGTAAAGCATGGGAGTGAAAACATCATGCTTTGGAGCTGTTTTTCTGCAAAGGGACCAGGACGACTGACCGTGTAAAGGACAGATTGTGAAATACTCAGATCGGCCGTCTGGCACCACCAACCATGCCACGATCAAAAGTGCTTAAATCACCTTTTTTTCCCATTCTGACATTCAGTTTGGAGTTCAGGAGATTGTCTTGACCAGGACCACACCCCTAAATGCATTAAAGCCACTGCCATGTGATTGGTTGATTAGAAAATTGCATTAATGAGAAATTGAACAGGTGTTCCTAATAATCCTTTAGGTGAGTATATATATATATATATATATATATATATATATATATATATATATATATATATATATATATATATACACAAACTGTCTCCTATTTACAAACAAAGTCTGACAAAGTAAATCTAAAGCTAATCCACTTGACTAGTTCTCTATCCCCTTTCCCCTCATCATGTGGCCAAAAACCCTAACTGTGCCTAATGAAATGAATCTCACACACTGAGACATTTTACAATGTTGTATCTATGCTTTTAAATCCCGGATGCCACTTTACCTTTAAACATAATTGATTTGCAATTTATAATTTCCCACAATCCCTGCGAGAGAGAGAGAGAGAGAGAGAGAGAGAGAGAGAGAGATTTATTTTTAAATTTTGCTCACTTGCTAACCAAGTTGCAAACTAAGTTATATATACACAGAGTGGGTGAAAAGTTATTGGGCATTTAAAATTGCTAATAAAGTCCATATTTTTTAATACTAATGTATTGGAACAAATTGTTCATGTACGTGTTCAATTTCAATGTTGGCACCAATGTAGTGTGATCTGGACTTTTTGGAGGATGTTCATAAGCCAAAGTCCAGGAAAATGCTGGTCTAATCACACATGGACAGAAAGAGCAAAATGGGGTTGTGCACCATGGGGTGGTGCTCCAGTGATACTACAAATTCTATTTTGTAACTGGTTTTAAGTAATATCCTAATTTTCTAAGATACACATTTTAGCCTTCAGCCATAACCATCTAAATTAAAATAAATAAACAATTGCAATATGTCAGTCTGTATGTAATGAATTTGTAAAATCTTGGTGTCACTTTTTTAGTTGAATCACTGAAATAAATCAACTTTTTAATATTATTTATTTAGATGCACATGTGTATATATAATTGGAATTTATACACACCTGGTTCAGCACGGACTACAATTTTGCATTCTATTACTTTATATTGTGCCATTTAATTATGTATTGTTTGTTATTCTTTCAGTCAGTTAATGCATATGTTTATTAATAAGGCATGCATAAACGCAGACCCATCAAGCACTAAAGACAAAAAATATGCCATTTACTCTTTTCTTTTTGTTGCTGTTGTTTTAATCTCCTTCTAAATGCTCGCATTGCGCAGATCCTCACTCTCACATGACACTATAAAGACTTGGTATGGAATGGGATTCTTTAACCATAGCTTGTGTTCACTAAGACGAAGGAGATAAAAGTTCAGTAGCCCATCTTTTTATGTAAAACCTACCATGCAAACATTTTGCAAATTAGTAGAGCCAATTCTATTTTGTGCGTGAAATGAAAAACAGGGAGCAGCCAGACAGGGTGGATATAAACAGATTTTTTTTTATTTTTAATTTTTACAAATCAGTGTCTTCCATGTATTTTTAAACTTTCAGGTACAGTATATGGGATATAAAAAAGAAATATCTCTGAGACTGGTGGCATCCCAAGTTACTTTATTAACTGTATTAATGACCAGAGACAAATGTTGTAGTTTAAATCACTACAACTTGTTGATGCGACTTGTTACTGAGTTTTGTTTTCCACAACCTGGTTAAATGGTCACAAAACAACAGACAACAACAACAACAACAGCACCACCATCCAGACCTCAAACAAAACAGAGATGAAAATAAAAGGTCTTTGTGTACTCACACAGTCGCTCTACACACCAACGCACCACTGAAAACACAAAATATCACAAACTAATGATGATCTCGATTTATCACACAGTGAATAGAAACTTTATCCATACACTTTCAGCAATTGGCTTGGACAATTCTTTCAAGGTCTTAATGCAAAAACATTGAAGTACACACAAACACACTTACACCCAGATGAGTAGGTGGGTGTGCGTGTTCATTTCTTACCTGAACCAGGTCGATATATAGCTGATATAAATTAACCTG
Organism: Clarias gariepinus; assembly: GCF_024256425.1. NCBI lineage: Eukaryota > Metazoa > Chordata > Actinopteri > Siluriformes > Clariidae > Clarias > Clarias gariepinus. Next base: position 24,247,263 of record NC_071123.1, read on the forward strand.
ATAAAGAAACCATCTGTTAGTCATAACACATCAAAATATGGGTATCCAATAATTTCTTTTTTTTTTTAATATGTCAAATCAATATGAGCAGGGACTCCTGGCCTAATGATGATCTTGATATACTGTATTCATTTGTGTTGTTTGCATAGTTTAATAACGTCCTGGTAATCTGCACTTCATGACACCGTTACAGAACTGACAATATTAATACAAAATTTGGACTCTTAAGTAGGATACAAGTTTTAGGGCAAAACATATAATGTATGTGAAAATATATGTCTCGGAGTTAAAGCCTACTCACAGTAGGTAGCACATTTAGGTAGAATACCGTGTTTAAAAAGATTTTTTTGTTTTCTTTGTTTTAATCAATGTCCGAGTAGCTGATGCGCAAACATCATTCTCTGACTTTCTGTTGTTCACAGTCCCACACTAGTACACTATTAGTGAACTTGGTCTTATATTTAAATGTATTTGAATAAGACTATACTGAGTCTGAGACACCTTTGTTAAGGTTTCTACTGATGCCAAGTATCTTCTGAGATTACGCGGATGCTTTTGTGTCTCTTCAAAACAAACTGGGACATTGCATTTTTGTTCTCTTTGGATCTCATTACTATCTAGAACAAGCTTGACTGGTATTATTTTGTGCTATGAAAAAGTATTTGCCCCCCTTTGGATTTTATTTTATTTTTTTGCTAATTTGTCACACATAAATGATTGGGATCATCAGACAAATTTTACAATAAACAAAGGTAACCTGAACAAATACAAAATTCAGTTTTATATGATTTGTTTTATTTATTAAGGGTAAAAAGCTGTCCAAACCTATCTGGTCTATCTGTGGATCTGTGGAAAAATCATGAAAGAACTGTGATTTTTAGAAATAGAAGTTAAATTTTACTTGCCACACCCAGGCCTGATTACTGCCAGGCCTACTGAATCAAGAAATTACTTAAATATAATCTGTCTGACAACGTGAAGCATGCTAGAATATCTCAACATCCAACATAATTAAAAAAAAAATAAATAAGTAATGACATTTATCAATTAGGAAAGGGTTGCAAAGCCATTTCTAAGGTTTTTGGGCTCCAGCGAACCACAGTAAGTGCCATTATTCACAAATGGAGAAAACTTGGAACAGTGGTGAACTTTCCCATGTTTGGCCGACCTACCAAGATAACTCCAAGAACACAACGATGACTCGTCCAGGAGTATATAAAAGTACACAGAATAACAACTGCGGGTTTTACTTGACTGGGACAAGAATGGCAAAGACTGTGGACAAAAATGCTAACATGAAAGACTTGTTGCCCGGCATCGCAAAAGTTTGATTGCAGTTTTTGCCACCAAGGATGGCACCAGTTATTAGATTTTAAAGGCACTAATTTTTCCTGTAGGACCAGGCAGGTTTGGACAGATTTTTCCCCCTTAATTTTAAAACAATATTTTGTATTCACTCTGGTTGTCTAAAGCACTCACATTCCAGTCACTTCTAACTGTACAGTATGTGTCATTATTAATGAACCTAAAAAAGAAAGATGACCTCTGCTCTCTAAATATAAAACACTATAACAATTTATTGTACCAGCCATATGTGCTAATACAGTTGTCTAATTTTCTAACTGTTTTAAAAATCAAAACATAAATAGCAATAATGACATACCCAAGGAGTGAAACAAAAAGAATTAGGAAAAACAAAAAGAAATTCTGTCCAAATCGCATTTTGATGTTTCTTCTTTCATCCACAAACTTGGTGCGTGTGTGTGTGTGAGAGAGAGAGAGAGAGAAAGAGAGAGAGAGAGCATGAGAGGGGGGTGTGGCCTAGTAGATTTTCCCCTTAAAGAAAAACTTGATGGAAATCACATCTCTGTTAGGGTAAAACTGTGGTTCTAATGCACTAACACACTTAATGACTCCTATCTTTTACATATTGTAAGAACAGATGTCTTTTATGTAGACATTTATTTTATAGAGCATTTTATTTAAGGATTTTAATTCCTATTATTTAAATTAATATATGGTAAATATATTTTGTAATCTCAAGTAATTATTAGTTTACAGTATGTGTGTAAGTGAGGAACTGTGCCACAGGTGTAACTTGGTGAGGGCAAGAAATAAGCGGAAACACTTTGGGACGTTCGGTTTTTGTTCTGTGTAAACACGACAGTGAACATTATATTAATATAAACATATAAACCTAGTCGGCATGTTGGTGTAGTGGTCACTGTCACCTTGCACCTCCAGGGTCTGGGTTCGATGCCCGTCTCTGAGTGCATGGAGTTTGCCTGTTCTCTCCATGCTTGGTGGGTTTCCTCTGGGTACTCCGGTTTCCTCCTACAGTCCAAAGACCTGCTTAGGCTACTTGGCATTTCCAAGTTTTCTGTAATGTAAGAATGAGTGTGTACAGTAGGGAGTCAATTAGAATGCTTACTACCACCGTGGCCAAAATAAACCTACAGTAGGTGGCACAAAGTGACATTTTCAGTTACTGCAGTTTTGAAATGTGATTAGAGCTTAAGTCATAAAAAAGTAATAACAGTATGTTGTATAGAAGAAAGACTACAGTGATGATAATTTCCACAACCAAGTACTTTATACAACAAACATGAAAATCTAAACCAGAGCTATTGACATTTACTGTAAGAAAAAAACATTGGTTATTTGTACAAAGAATGAACTGTCACAGTATTTAGCCAATCTCTGTTTATTGTTATTATTTTAAAAAAGTTACATTAAAGACATCAGATGCTAAATATAGAAATAACTGGAAAATAGACTTTCAGAATAGAACATTAAAATAATTAAAAAAATAAGTTGTCTTACAAATGTTTCCTATGAGTTTTGTTCAGGGATTTTGTTGTACTAAATAATATTTATGCAGAATAATCAGGGTTTCTTATTCTTATTCATTCTAGTTTGCTGTTGTTTTAGTGTTACTGTGTGTGCCTCCCCAGATGTGAATCAGTTCTTCTCACCTATACTGTGCATTCAGAGAAACTAAAATGCACCCCTCCTCACTTTAAGACCCTCTTGGATCTGAAACCTTTTGGATACCTACAGTGCTTCAGGCCTCTTTTTAAATTTGTGTAAATTTTATCTTCTGGATTCTAGATTCCAAAATGACAGTGTTACGACTTTTCATTCCTGAAACGGATGAAATTGAGATTTTCCTTATCATAACATGCATTTTTTTTTTAAAGTCACTTTATACACAATCATTTTCTGTGGTATAAGTTCATCAAATATTTAAATTTTATGTTTTATGAAAAATTATGGGTTGTATATAGAGTTATTAAAAACAATACAATGCATGTTATAATGAGGAAACTTTCCATCTCTTCGGGCCTGTCCACACGGAGACGCGTTTCGCTATATACGTATACATTTTTTATCGTATTGGCGTTTTGTCTACACGGATCCGGCGTTTTAGGAGACTGAAACCGCTATTTTTTTAAACCAGGTCCCAAAGTGGATAAATCTGAAAACGCCACCCTTGCGGTTTCGTGTGTACGGCCAATGCATATATTTTGTGAAACGATGATGTCATCACATCACGTGTCGGCTGCGTCACACGTAACAGCAACAACAATAATGGCGGACTACGTGATTGTGTTCGTGTTGCTACAAAGCCTGCTAGCTTTATTACAGCAAAATCTATTGCTTCTATGCAACTGTTATGAGCAACAAGCGATAATGGACAACACCATCTTGGTTCATATACAGCGCGCAAGGTTATGCGCATGCTCAAAGTCTTCTTCTCCGTGTATAGTGTATCTCTATGGCAGAATTACAGCGCCCCATACTGGTCTGGCATATATACTACACCGTTTTCAGTGGTTTCGTGTGTACGCAGATATTTCTTGAGACGACGCAGTGTTTACGAAAAAAAATTATCGGATAGGGAACGCACCAGCTTCGTTTTGCAATCTGCAGAAGCTCAGTGGCCTGTGCACAATCTCTCACGGGCCACCTTTCTCTGAATACTCTGTTTTCATGGGGGTGGGGCTAAGAAACATGCGTCGCGGTTTATTAATCTGCTGGTTCAGTTTAGTTCAGTGTGCATTGTTTGTTTGGTTTGGATATCTGTTATATTACATCTATATTATAACACACAAAAAGACCATTTATTTGTGGTAAAGTGACAGTTTCACCTATTAACCCATATAGCCATATAAGATCAGTGGCAGTTAGTACACCTAAAAAAAAAAAAATGCAGGATTAATATTTATAGTCTAAATAAAAATGGCTTCCGAAATGTTGGCTATTGTTGTTTTCTTAAACTATCTGTTAAGATAATTTAAATGAGGTTTGGGCTCGGGATGTTGAGCCGTGATCCTCCTCTTTAATTTCCTACGTAGTCTAATCAGTGCTCAACCGCAGGCATAAAGTTTCCCAGAGCGCAGCGGCGGAAGTAGACTACTGATTATAAATGCTTTGGAGAAAAACAACAAGGAAACTGACTCTGGCCATTTTAATCATTTTCTTTTTTGGTTTCGGCTGTAGTGATGAATGTGATCGTGTCAGCTTGTCAACTCCGCAGCAGTGGATGCGCCAATAATTCACGTTTCATCCAAATTACATAATTTGACATTTGTTTTCCGATAGTTGATATAAAAGCAGACATTTCGTTTTTTATAAGTATAGTTTTTTTTTACTTCTGTGAGGCGAGTATTCACGGAGTTTCGGTTCATTTTCTGATGCGCTCAAGTTTACAGAAACCAATAAAGAAAAGCGCACCCTGTTTGCTATGGAAGTATAATAGTGCCAAAATTCCTTAAAGCAAAATAGCAGGTTCAATTACATAATTATATAAACTGAAAAAAACGCTCCTTCATTCACACGCGAGAGCGATGGGTTTCCCGCCCCTGAGCTCGGTAATGTACAGTCTGTGGGAAAATTCAGTATAGCAGCAGAAACAAATTCAGGAAGCAGTCAAACAGCATGGGTTCAGCGCGTGACACCAGAGTAACTGCAGAAGTCTGACTGAAATCTGTGCAAATAAACTGATAGGGACAATTCAAGACAAAAATTGAAAAGAGAGACAGAGACAGATAGATACAGTGGTGTGAAAAACTATTTGCCCCTTCCTGATTTCTTATTCTTTTGCATGTTTGTCACACAAAATGTTTCTGATCATCAAACACATTTAACTATTAGTCAAAGATAACATAATTAAACGCAAAATGCAGTTTTTAAAAGATGGTTTTTATTATTTAGGGAGAAAAAAAAAATCCAAACCTACATGGCCCTGTTTGAAAAAGTGATTGCCCCCCTTGTTAAAAAATAACTTAACTGTGGTTTATCACACCTGAGTTCAATTTCTGTAGTCACCCCCAGGCCTGATCACTGCCACACCTGTTTCAATCAAGAAATCACATAATAGGAGCTACCTGAGACAGAGAAGTAGACCAAAAGGACCTTAAAAGCTAGACATCACGCCAAGATCCAAAGAAATTCAGGAACAAATGAGAACAAAAGTAATTGAGATCTATCAGTCTGGTAAAGGTTATAAAGCCATTTCTAAAGCTTTGGGACTCCAGCGAACCACAGTGAGCCATTATCCACAAATGGCAAAAAGAAGCTCCTCCTCAGTCTCTCTGTGTTGGCCTTCAGGGAGCGGAATCGCTTTCCTGACCTCAACAGAGAGAACAGTCCATTGTTGGGATGGCTGAGGTCCTTCACAATCTTCCTGGCCTTGGTCCAGCACGGCCTGCTGTAGATTGAGTGCAGGTCAGGGAGCTCGGTGTGGATGATGCGCTCAGCTGATCGCACCACCCTCTGTAGAGCTCGTCTGTCCTGCATGGTGCTGTTCCCAAACCAGGTTGAGATGTTTTCAGTCAGGATGCTCTCTATGGTGCAGGAGTAAAAGTTCCTGAGCACCTTGGAGGGCAGTCGGAAGTCTCTCAGGCATCTGAGGTGGTAGAGACGCTGCCGGGCCTTTTTCACCACGGTGTTGATGTGACAGGACCATGACAGTCACTGAAATATATGAAACAGTCACACATACATATATACTACTAACTGTTCAAACAACTACATGAAGACTTATGACTTCATACTAAATATTAAACTGAAACTGAAATGTTGTAATTGCGTTGCAACCAATAATTTATATAACTTATTTATAATATATTTTAATCAGACTGACATTATACCGTACTATCCACACTTTACGTTTTTCTTAATTACAAAGTTTTTATGTTTACCTTCATTTATAAGCTATATAAATGTAACAAAGTGTAAACAGCATGTACCCACTAAATATGCAACATTTATTTTGAGATTTCAGTGTTCAATAATCAGTGTTGAAGCAAATAAATATGAATACATTTCATTGCATAAGGAGTGCTCAGTGTTTCAATTACATTTCAATTGTCATGTTAAAAATATTAAGTTAGATTAGATTAACTTTATTGTCATTGCCAGTGTACAGTACAAATATGTACAGTGCATACATACAAATATAAATATATGTGAATAAACTATATATATATATATATATATATATATATATATATATATATATATATATATATATATATATATATATATATATATATACACTGTATGTTGTTGCTGCTGCTGAGGAAATGAATCCCCTCTGGTTACTAAATGTGACTGTACATTACCAAGCGCAGGTGTGGGAAACCCATCGCTCGCGCGCGTGTGAATGAAAGAGCGCTGGCTGTGCTTTGAATATAGCGTTTACGGAAGGGGGATCATTTTAACACATTAAACCCTTTATTGTGCAACTGGCAACCCGGCCTGTTAGTTAAGATGGCTGCGTTCAGATCGGTATGTAGTTTCTGAGAAGTAGACTGCACAGGGAGCAGAAAGCACACTTTAAAGTACACTTTAAAGTACACTGCGGCACGGACAGCAGCAATCGGCTCTCCACTGCTCTTTCTGTGATATCCCGGATGTGAAGACCTGAATTTTGTCGACCTGAATTTGTAAAATTGAAAAATAATGAAGATTGTATTTTTAACACTTGAAAATATTTTTGAACTGCAATTTAGTAACTTGAATATTTTTGCATTGAATTTTAAATGCTTGAATTACATTTTCACTTGAACTATACAACCACAATAAATTGCAGTGGCAAAAATTTCAAACATTATAATTTTTTTCAATTCAGATTAAATTGCAATGCAGAAAAATTCAAACATTTTTATTGCAACACGTTTTTTTTTTTTCAGTTTATGTAATTTAAACTGCTATTTTGCTTTGAGGAATTTTGGCACTATTATACTTCCATAGTTTGCTTTCATTATTTTACAAAATCATAATGTTTTGTCATCATTTTAAGTGCACTTCAATAAAAGTAAAGTCTTATAAAGGCTATGTAGCTTACATAGTTTAATTATATAGTTTTTGCACATCTGACAAGTGAGTCACATGTGTATCGTTAGTGATACACATGATAAAATCTAAAGGCTTACTGTTTTAACATTTACTTTGTTTAAATTTAATGCAAATAATAAACGCCTATATTTAATTTAAATTCTTAATTTGTACTTAAATTTTAGTACTGTGATTGTAAATTTGTTTAATGTTTCTCTTGTATTTCATAAGGTTTTGTTGGCAGTGGTACAGTGCAACAGGGGTGCTACTGGGATGTAAAATTGTAATTTGTTAAAATGTTTTTATTAGTGAAACGGGTGCAGGTTTATTTACAGAACAGTTTAACACACTGGTATTTCTGTGACTACTAGTGTTAATTGTAGGAAGAGAGTAGGAAGCAGAAGACCCAGCCTGTTAAGGGTAATAAATCTGCTTAATCAATAAATAAATTAATTTGTATTAATACAAAAAATAAAAAACACAAAGTATAATTTGACACATAACCCTACACGCTCACTGTGTTAATGTTTACTTTGCTTAAATTCAATTAAGATTTAATCAAATTTAATTAATAAATAATTTAATTAAAAATTACAAACATTGCATTAATTACAATGTTTCACTCGATTTTATCCACTACGACGTGCAGCTCTAAAGGAGCTGCAGCTCATTAATCCTTGAGAAAATGAACCAAGGCCGTCTAAGGCGTAAGTCTATAGTTATATAGCGCCACTCAGCGGTAAACGCCAGCAGACGCAGAAACCCAAATGCTGTCGCCAGGAGACTCAGCGGTAAAACCATTATTCAAATTAAGTACCATCTGTATATGGGCGGAGCCATGGGTAAACCTCATGTATACGGGTGGAGCCAATTGCAACCTCTAGTAAAAGAAGAGATCTTTAAAAGATATCAAAGGTTCTAAAAATTCAATTCAATTTTATTGCATACATTTATGCAGCATTTACCACTTTGGAATCAACTTTAACATCTTAAAAACTTTTTAAAATGTAAACATGTTTTAGTATCAAACTATTTTTAAATTCATCTCCATCAATCATTACCCTATACACAGAATAAAGTGTAATAGACAATTGTGATGAGTGTGTTGTGATTTAAGAGTTTTCTGCACAATCAAAATAAGACCACTGAATTCATACATACTTATTGAAAACCACCACGTAAATGATTGCTTCAACATTATAACGCAGTCTACACCTATGAATGGTAAATTAAACAGGAATGAAAATAAAAATCTTATAGCGGTTCAATACATTTAATACATTTGCCTTCTTTTACCCTGTTATTCCATCTTTCCCTCTCTTTTCTCAAGAATAAATCTCTCTGTTCAGGTTCTCTATAAATCTTCTCTCTTCCCTTTTCTTTCATTTTTTTCACTATCAACTGCTCTCTTGCAATACTCACCTGAAATAAATTGGATTATTCCTTGTTATATATTTTGCCTCAAATGTCCTTTATTACAGTACCTATTCATCAAACATTATACTTTACTGTAATTGTTTTCATGATTTCCCATAAACATCAGTAGTAAACATTAGCAGATTGGGAAAAAAATATATTAAATCATGCTTTAAACCAAAACAATAAATCAATATAAACAGGGAATTAATAAAACTAATGTGTTATTGAACAATGTAAAACATATTTAAAAAAATGTAATAAAACACATTTTGGGTGTATTTATCAACACTGTCACCCAATATGTCACCATAATCAGATAAATTTCCTGACAGTGTTGACGAAATTCCATGTTATGCTAGCTAACTTCTGAAATGTACAGTATGTGGGAGCCAGTTTGTTTTTCCATTATTTGCTAGATGCATATTTAATGTGCCTGAAATCAATTAATTTTACTAAACTTAATATAATTTAAGACACATGTAAAAGAAGAAATTAAGAAAAATATTGTAGCGTTTTTACGCCGGAAAGGATGGTGGAGAGACAAGTGAGCTTATTTGCTGCCCAATGCAATGGCTGGGAGTACTTTATTTAGCACACAGCATGTGTGGCATGAGCAGCACATTCACTCAGGAACCTACATCCAATTCAGCTTCAGCCTGAACCAGAGCACATTTCACACGTCACACCCTCAACACACACACAACAGGGCCGAAGTCACTAACCCAAACACCTTTCCCCACCATGGTGAACACACCGACATCCCCGCAAGGCATGCTGGTCGTCAGCCGCCGCCCCACCCACGCCACACTGCCCCCACCCGAGCTGTGACTGTCCACGGTCACCACGACGAACTTTGTTTCGGAGGCGTGGAGGCGGTCGGCGCTGGCGGTGGGAACGCCGCGTCCTTTGGCAGGTGAGGGATAAACGCGAACATAGTCCTGAGGCGGTCCGGCCTCCACAAAGTTCGATGTTTCATCGGCGTGCAGCTGGTAAGACGCAAGACGGTCCCGGTGGAGCAAAACTCGTACACGACCCGCCAACCGCACCCGGTAGATGACATCGGAGAGCCGAGCTATTACCGTACAGGGGCCCACCCAGTGAGACACACGCCCGGCCGAGAGCCCCCTCCTCCAGGAAGAACACACCCACACCTGCTCGCCAGCAGCAAAATCTCGCCCCTGGCTGTGAGTGTCTACGCCCATTCGCCCCATAGGTGCCCCCACCCGAAAGTCTCGCAGCGGTGCCCGCGAGCGCTGGGTGGGGCCCTTCTGCCTGGCGATGAGCGGTTCACAGTTCAGCTGTGAGACCGGCGAGACCGGCGGAGCGACTGCGGGTGACGCTCTGGGTGACGCAGAAAGACGGCTGCACGCTGGCTCGGACGGCTGATCACCACCGGAGGACCTGGAGGACTGCACGGGGGGAACGTCCTGCATCCTGTGTTTACCTCGCCGGTGTTAGCGCGCAGATTTCCCGCTCGGTCTGCTACCGGAAGTTCCGCCCCCCGGGTGTGTGCTGCTAACCTGCCCGGCTGTGGTTTGGGTCCGAGCAACCTGGCTACCCCGAAGTTACCACGCAGAGTTCTGCTAGCCAAATTCAGCACCGCACCCCATCTCTCCAGAATGTCCAACCCCAAAATGCAGTCCTCCTCGACATTCCCCACAACGAAACCGTGGGAATAAGTTCGGCCACCCACCTGGACTCGCGCTGTGCGACACGCCCGTACCTTGACGCAGCCCCCAGCAACGGTGCGGATGCTGAAGGCAGGATCAGGCCGTCGGCGAACACGCTTGCTTTGCCCCAGTTCTTTGCCCCAGTACTCCAGAGCGCAGCAGCGAAACAGTGGAGCCGGTGTCCACGAGCGCCCGCAGTAAGACGCCATCCAGCACACAGTCAATGTAAAGCCCAGCGCGGCTTCCCACGTGTACGCTGTCCCGTGCCTCGGCCTCGCCGCGAAACGTCGGAAAGTTGCTCGTTGCCTAGCCGCGACGGGTAGCCCTGTCCCCGGCTAGGTTCACGAACGGAGCGCCACTGAGCTGCGGGCGGTCGCTCGGCTCTTCCGCCGCGATGTACCGCCAATATGGGCTCAGCGCGCTCGGCCTCACCGCGCAGCGGCAGGTCGCTTTGCCGGCTAACGGCGCACGGAGCTGTAGCTTGCTCCGGCGCTTGCGCAGCGCCAGCCTCCGCCCCGAGATCCAGCGCCAGGATTTTCTTCTTCCCGCTCCGCGTTGGCTGACGTGGTGTGCTCGCGCTAGCTCCGTCAGGAAAGCGCTTCTTCTGCGCGAGTAGTCTCTCCGCTACTCGGCGGCCCGCTTGAATTTTCAGAAGGTCCTCCGTTGTGCGCTCGAACCTGTTATTCTCCATCCCACTTCTGACACCAATGTATTGGTGTCAGTTAACCCAAACACCTTTCCCCATCATGGTGAACACACCGACATCCCCGCAAGGCATGCTGGTCGTCAGCCGCCGCCCCGCCCACGCCACAATATATAAGGCATGAAGGGGTCCTTGGAGTTTTGGTTGAGTACAAGATTTTCTGACTTTATTTATTATTATTATTATTATTATTTTTTTTAAATGTCTGATGGTTTTGACAGAAACTCAGGACACAAATAAAATTTTAATAGCCAGTAATTCATTAATATGTACTTATTTTACTTAGCACCCAATAAAGATATTTTTCATATATTTTAATCAGTTGTTTAGCAATTCGAAAATGTGAATACTTTCTGGACAAGGACTTTTTCAGATCTAGTGGGGAAAAAATAAATAAATAATTACGTAGACCTGGAAAAAATATTTTGTTTTACTGAGTTGATTCAGCTTTTAAAATTGATCAGAATCAAAATATGAATGCTTTAGGTGAACAAGCAAAACAATACACAATATTATATGCTGGTCATGTTTTGTCCTATAAAGAATTAATTGATCGGAACCAGCAATAACCTTTTTAGTTAAGTTACTGCAGTTAGTTCTTATATTGGTCAGACTACACGGGCTAGGCTATGTTTCAAAAGTGCATCAATCAGTTTTGGCTGCCCATGACCTTGTTGCCGGTTCACAATACTCATAGGCCAACACCAGCAGATGGCCAAATCATCAACAACTGTGGAAAGTTCATAGCGAACTTCAAGTACCTTGACTTTTTATTTTATTTTGCATGTATGTTATCTCGTATTGCATATATTTTTTAAAAGCTTTCTAATATGTTGAACCGCAGAAACGTTTTAGGACTAATTGGTAAGATTTACTACTCACTGGAAAACTCCAACTAGATAAATGACCAATGAATTATCTTACAGTGGTATTTGTTGAGAACATTGACCACTTAAAAACTTTGTAAAATTTTGAAGACATAAAATTTTTATGGTTTTCAATTATAATTAATAATTTTTATATATTTCTAATCCCAAACTTTATAGGCATGGAAGATCGAAAGCAAAAAGAGGAATTTAAATACAGACAATAGACAAAGTTCCACTTTTTCCCAAGAGCTGAATGTATAAATATGGGGAATATTAAATCAGTAGGGCTAATAAGCCCTATAAGTCTTGTATCATATGTATGCATGATACAAGATTCAAAAGTATGCAATATAATATAATTCAATAATAAATACATAATAAAATGAAAAGCCAGAAACCACAAGTAATATATTAGGGAACTTATAGCGCATGCAGAAATAGATATTAATGATATTTTTTTGTAATATTATGCACGTGCATGAATTTGTGCATATTCATGCTCACATGTATATACATATATGTGACCAAATACGCATAGTTACTGTATATATCCTAATACCCCAAACTTGATTTGAAAGCCTCAGCATACTTTCAGTGTAGTGCAATAGTTTTAAGTAAAGTAGAGGCACAGAGAGAAAGACAAAGGCACATTACATACTTGAGGCTTGTGTGTTTCCGTTTATTGTTATACTTGTTATATCAAAGCACCCTGATGTCACTGAAGGGGGCTTAGCAAATGTTAGGCTTCAATTTCCGCACTGTGCAGAAAAATTTAACAGTGAAGGAGTAGTGGGACTTCAAACTAATAAAAGTATATCAAACCTATATAAATGAAACAATACTTAGCTTTACCCCATCATTAGAATCTCAAAAACTTCTACAGTCTTTTACACACTAATGATATATAGACTTTTTAATATCTTAAATTTTTATCATAAATGAATTTTATAGAAGATCTAGTTATCTTTGTCTTTAGAAAACTTTTCTTGTTTTCTTTAACAAGAGCTTTGCTGTGGTATATTGGGTCAGAGTGGTGATGGTTGTCCTTTTAGAGCTACTGAAGGAGCATGAACAAGCTGTTGAAGTTGCTGTGGTGTTAAAGGGGACTTTAGTCCTTGAGAGCCTGTGTGACCGACTATGCAGCAATTTTAGGAGTGTTGTTTGTTTAGGCCTGTGCGCTGTACATTGAATTCCTAAAGGACTGGATGGACACTTTTGAAGCCATCCAAATAATTTCTATTGGCATTGGAGAGACACGCTTTCCTTCAGATTCAAGTTACGAAACATTGGGAAAAAAAACAAACATTTTATTGACCTTAAAAAAAATAGAACCTATATTCTCTTGTTTTGTACAAATCACTGTTCTAATTTTGACTTGTGTTAAAAGGATAAAGGCTTTTTAATAATATTTGTTTTATTGTTTGTCCAACTTTATAGAAAAACCATCACTTGAACCAACTACATCAATGGACCACAATAAGAGACAATTTTCTTTTTTGAATAGGTGAAAAGTTGAGCTAAGTGAACCCTAGAGAAATGTAATTTATTGGGCCCACAAACAAGACTACTTAAGCCGACTTAAATATTTGTATTACAAATTGAGTCAACTTTTTGAACTGGGTACATGTTATGTCAACTAAACACTTACTCTCACTGTTTATATTGTCTTTTTCATGTATGCAGCCACAAACACACACACACACACACACACACACACACACATTTAAAACTACAGGCAATTGAGGAATGCTGATTAGCCTAATCTGCATGTTTTTGGACCGTGGGAGGAAACCGGAGTACCCAGAGGAAACCCACCAAGCACGGGGAGAACATGGAACCTTTATGCACACACACATTTTTGTACTACAAACACTGTACAACCTACCTTTATCCTACAATATTTCACATTATACTGAACATTACTATTAGAATGAAATCACTCAATTAAATTAGTTTAAACCAAAAAAAGCTTAATTTAAAAATATTATATTATTAGTAAATCTGATTTTGAAACTTCCATGTATATCCATATGAACATTTAAATATGGGTCTAAAAACCCATAAGATGTTTATAATACATTTGGTGACCTTAGTTATTTTATCGTTTTGATAAAGACACTACAGTAAAAATGTGTGAAGATGTGTATGAAACACCTCAAAAACAAGCTTGGGTACAATGTGCATAAAGGGTTCAGTCAGATCTTCACATAGTCCTAGCCAATGCGTGAAAAACGCACCACTTTGATGTAGCTTGGTTTCTCTTTTTTGTCATCCCAATGGTATTCAGGTGAGAGCACCTTGGTGGGCTTGTTGAACAGGAAGTATTTGTTAAGGTGAGACTCTTCCTGCCATACCGCTTCAATCTGATTGGTGTAGTCCTCTTCCATCTTTATGCGACACGTCCTCACCAGCTTGAGCACGTTCTTGGGGCGCCCTCCAAATGCGTCCGCTCCATAGTAGTAGTCTCCTTCTTCTAAAGGTATGTAGCCCTTAGATTCAGGATGCCGTTCATATGTAAACTGTTCCCGAGGTTTTCCGAGAAACCAGGCATGCATCACACCAACGAGGTCCCCCACAGACTCCGCCCCCCAGTGACCATAGAATTTGGTGTCAACTGAGAGGCTAAATATGTAGTCAGCCTTGTTAATGAGTTCCTCTTCAATTAGCTTTTCAATCATCTCCATTCTGTGGAGTGAGAGTTTCTGCCACTGATTTGAGATTGCTGTTTTTATCACAGTCAACTGATGCTCCTCCCCAAGGGTTACCATTGGAACTTCATTTGGAAGATCTGTAAACACATAATAATGAACTCGGTAGCCCACAAAGAAGTGCTGCTCCGCTGACTCCAGCAGGTCCTTCAGAAACCGCACATACCTGCAGGAAAATATTCAGCTTCTTAATCATAAAACAGGTTCATTACCGTGGTATTTAATAGTGCTGCTAGGCTGAGTCAGTATGTATGTTTAGAATTCTACACACTAAAACAACATTCATGTATAAAAACATAATGAACTTTGTTTCTTCATCATGTGTAAATGCTACTGCATATTAATAAAAAATGGGACAAAAGTTTTATTACAGTTCATCAGAATACAATCCAATTTAGAACAAAACCTACTGTCCCAGAGCGAAGAAAGTGGTGGCTACGGTGATGTTCTTTGGTTTGTAGATGTTGTCAAACACCGTCAAATCAAATGTATCCTCCCACACGATGGGTGCCAACCATTGGGTTGTCATGGCAACATCTGGCCGTCTGACAACAGACACACACATACACGCAAACATACATACAAAGACATAGTTGGCTTTCACTTAGTTTAGAGAATTGGTAGATACAGTCAGGTGACAAATTTTAGGAAAACTATGGTCTATCTGTTTTGTTCTTATTTGTTTACTTTCACTCACCTGCTATTTACACTGGGCTGAGAGCTGTCAATCCTGGTAATAAGGTAATAATAATAATTATTATTAATATTATTATCATTGTTATTAATATTATTTTTAATATTATTATCATTATTATTATTATTATTATTATAATTATTATTATACATAATAGTACTAGTAGGAGTTTATTTCTTACTAAACTTATATTAAATTAAATAACTACTCATTTCATGTTATTAATTCAATTAATTAGTTTAATTCGCAATCAATTAATTTTAACTTTTAGCAAATAAATACTGAAAAGTATTTAAGAAAAAAAACTTTTTATTTAGAGTGTATTAAAAATACACTCTAAATGAAAATAATTATATTTTGAATTTAGAAGAAATATTGTCATATATTATTATCATATATATATATATATATATATATATATATATATATATATATATATATATATTTTTTTTTTTTTCTTCCTAAATTCAAAATATAATTATTTTCATTTAGAGTGTATTTTTAAAGGAAATGACATCACAACACATGAAAATAACCCTAAATCATGCAGTATTTGCAGAGCTTTCATAACTCAAATGAAACAAAATGGGGAAAAAAATTTTACATCTAATGTTTTGATTAAAAAACATTCAGAAATCAGTATTTGGTGGAATAACACCGATTTGCTGTTACAGCTTTCGTGCATTTCGGCATTCTCTCCACTAGGTTTTCTGGAGTAAATTGTAGTGCTCCCTTATTCATAGCTATAGAATGTAAGACAGTAAGTCTTTATGTAAGAGCAAAGTGAACTGAACAGGACTAAAGGTTAAAGAGGTATTAAAAGGATACAAAATAAAATTTAATAAAAATTAACCATATGACAGCTCTTAGAAAGTGCATCTTTATTGTGTTTAAATGATATTATCGTCAGCATTTAGCTCATAGTCCCGAGTCAAACGAGAAGTTACATCAGAGGAAGAGAGAGATCAGTCAGGTTAGTCAGGTTATTCCAGAGACATTATCCTCTATAACATCATGTGTGTATGCATGTGTTCTCACCCAGGTGGAAAGATCAAGTCCATAACAACATCCTTTTTATCGTCTCTAAAAGATGATCAACAGACACAGACTTACTCCATGTACATTGTATGTATATTTAAATATTTTCATTGTCATCTAGATTATCATTTACTGTAAACTCCAACAATCTTTGTTAAACCCATAAAAGACTATTATAACAACATCATATACTGTAATAGTACTAGAAGTAGTAGTAGTGTATTCTATACTGAATTTAATTAAATTAATTTACTCTTCTCAATCAATAAAATTTAATGTCTACAGCACTTTAAACGTGATATTGCAATATTATATATATATATATATATATATATATATATATATATATATATATAATAATCTCTATATACTGTATCTTTACTATAATGCCAGAAGTATTTGCTTGTCCGCCCGTCATGGCCAGTCAAGTCCACACAAGCACTGGTGCGCCTGCTCTGACCTCAAGCCAATAAAAAAACCTTTGGAATGAATTAGAGCAGAAACTGCGATCCAGGCCTTCTTAGGTCCTACATCAGTGTCTGACCTCACAAATGCACTTTGAGTAGAATTCCAATAAACACACTTCTAAACCTTGTGGAAAGCCTTCCCAGAAAAGTTGATACTGTTATAGCTGCAAAAGGGGCGGGGCCAACATCATAATAAATCCTATAGATAAGTTTATACAGATGTGCAGGCAGGCGAGCAAATACTTTTGGCAAAATAGTGTGTGTGTATATATATATATATATATATATATATGTATACACACATACACACTGTACATAGTTAGTTAGGCGTCAAGCGTCAAGTTATTCCAGGGAAAGCAAACATTATCACCTATAAAATCACACATGTTCTTACCCAGGAGGGAAGATTAGGTCCATATTAACATGCTTTTTGTCGCCCCTAAAAGATAATCAACAGACTCAGACTTACTGCATATATATTTTTTTTTTTTTTCAATATTATCTAGATTATCACATTGTGTTAACTCCAACAATCATTGTTAAACCCACAAAAAAATGCAATTTATGGTAATTGATTTATACACCTGACTTTAATTTAGAATAATATTATTGCATATCGTGCAAAAGATGTGGCCAATTTTCCGGTGCTTTTATATAATTTATTGTTATTTTAATCAGTTAATGGTGTAGTGGTTAGCAGTGTCGCCTTGCACCTCCAGGGTGCGGGAGTTTACATGTTCTCCCTGTGCTTGGTAGGTTCTCTCTGGGTACTCCAGTTTCCTCCCACAATCCAAAGACTTGCAGATTAGGCTAATTGCTATTCCCAAATTGACCATAGTGTGTAATGGATTGGGACCCTGTCCAGGGAGTACCCTGCCTGGGATAGGCTCCAGGTCCCTCGCAAACCTGGAATCAAATCAACACTTTGCTCTATACTGAACTAAACGTTCCATGACTGAATTATTGGCTGTTGTCAAGTTAACATCCAAGACCCATCAAGCACAAAACTTTTTTTTTTTTATTTGCTCTCTATCCCCACCTGCTCTCATCACCCAGATGCCAAGGCTCAGCACAACTCATGACATGATCAAGAGTTATCCGTCCTTGTGCACCAGATAACAGAAGGGTAAGAAACGTACTGATTTTTTTTTTTTTTTTTAGCGAAGCCAATCATTCGCTCCACTTATATAACCCCTCATAAAGATTTTATTATATTCAGGCCTTTATTCCGTTGTTCATCCTTCATCGAGAACAAATTGCCTGTTACATATTTTATTTCCTTTATGTCCTAGATAAAGCACAATACTTATGAAAAAGTAATACTAAAAAAAGTTTCTGACTGATGGAAGGCATTCCAAGTTTATTTAATCCATTAGCGACTGGGGACTAAGAGTGCTTTTAAACAAATGATGTAGTTTAAAATACCTTAGCCAACACCTTGAGGCAATGTTGTCTAAGGACAAAATATTCTAAATATTTTTCATGTGACTAATTAGTGAGTTTTGTTACTGGCCAATCTGGTTAAATGTCACAAAATACAACTCCAACATCCACCCACCTCAAACACAACAGGAATGAAAATACAATAGAGTGTCTTATAACTATAAAGGTATGAACATGTTTATGTCCTTGTGTACTCACACAGTTTTTTTGCACACCGACGCACCCCTGAAAGCACAAAACCATCAGACTTCGGTTAGTGGATAAAGTAGAAAAGATAATCCTTTTCATTTTTGCTGCCATGTTTCCAGAGTGAAAGAAATAAAATGTGTTAATGGTACCGATAAAGTACACACACACACACACACACACACAGGTGGGAAGTGTGAAATTGCATACCTCAACCAGGTAGATTTGAGGCTGAAGTGAAATATCCTGATAAAGAAAACAAATCAAATATCAAATATCAAAATGCAGGTTTTAATACATTTATACACTGAAAAAAAAAAAAATTTTCGGTGTGTTAAAATATATTAAATTAACCATAATAATTTTAACATTGTAAAAGTAAATTTCAGGCAGAACTGGAATTTCCTAAGTAAAAGTTAAAATAAATACACATTTAATTCATGTAACAAATGAACTGAGTGGAAAGAGTTAAATATTATTATGTATTTACTTGTCATATTTAAATGTTTTATAGTCACCGCACATACTGTAAACCTAGTAATATTTAGTACATTCAACTAAAGTTTAAATGTTTAGTTTAAATGTTGAAGTCTATTTGAAACCGCGCATGCATGTTTGGAGACGCTGTTCCCACGCTGTTGGGGATCATCACGGAAGAACTGCTTGACGTGGCCGAGGCTGGAGTTTGTTGTGTTCGAATTATAGAATTATTAGATTCTATAAATATAAATCTAGATTTTCAATGCCATTTTGGATATTTCTATTTTAATTCTTTGTGTTTGTAATGCAGGATTAATAGACATAAGACGTTTAAGATTCTGTTAAATATTTGTTCTGCATCGTCCTATGATAAACCACGATGCAGACGCAGACGCGGGTTATAAAAGTTCTTACATTTGACATACATTTAGAGTGGGCAATATTTCGGCAGTATGGAGTGAAATTATAAATCTAAATAGTTGTTCTGATACTATGCTAAGCTAACACTGTATGTAACAATGTATCTGTTGCCATGAACGAATTTATCAGAATGCTAAATTTTTTTCTAAAGAAGAGTATGCATTTACGGCAAAATTAAGTAAAGTAAAGTGAGAAGTGGCTATGAATCGAAGGTGGTTAATAAATGTAAAGGTGCAGAGGCAATATTATGGCTTTGACATTAAAGCGGCATTTATTTGCAGTAATCAGTCTATGGAGTGTACTGTAGCCATCTCATGCCATGTTCTACAAATGTTTCACCGATGCAAGATTATTTCTTGAGTAATTTAACCTAAGCTTAACAAATTGAAGTATATGAATTAATGATATTTTTTTTAAATCAAGTACAGTATGTGTTCTTTTCTCTGTGATAATGAAGTCAGCACAGGTGATTAAAGCAATTGTACATTTTTTGTTTCTCAAAATAATGCAGGAGGACAGACAGAGTGATGCCAGTTTGCACATTTTTAAAATCCTCGTTGTTCGTGCTGTTGAAGGGGCAGTGCAATAGTCCAGAGAGCTGGATATAAAATGATAATATATATATATAGCCTATATATAAAATGATAAAACCAAGTAAGGGAAAATCTTACAAAACAAAAAGATAGTAATATTTACTTAATATTCCTGCTGATACAACAATACATTTAAAAAATTTTTTTTTTTAATTTTTTTAATTTTTTTTTATTTTTAAATTGATTACTTGATTATTTCAAATAAATCTAACTTTTGCATTAAATATAATTATGTACTGTAACTTTTACTTGATAACTTTATGAGTGTTAATTCAACTGGTATGTAGATTTTACCTGATAATGACAGGTGAGCTGTATTTAATAATGGAGCATAACATTTACTTAAAAACTACTCATGCAAATTGTTACATTTATCAAGGAAATCTTACTTTAAAAATTTTATGTACATTTAAACAAGAGACTTTTTTTTTTTACAAATGTATGGAAGTTAAATATAATCATATGATGAAATATGAAATCATATTTTTTTTCTCTTGATTCCAACTCAAACAATAAATTTTCATGCCTGTTTTTCTCGCTTGTTTTTTCTAACAATTTGCAACCTGATTGGTCAGGGGATAAATCAAATTTTCTGAAAACCAGTTTTACAGCCTGTCACATCATTCTCCTTCGCTCTTAGCTTTTAGCATGCTTGCAGGTCTACCACACTTATTTCCAACCACATACTTGTGTGATTACTCCCAGGCATCAACAAATCTTCTATTTTCTATTTTTTATCTAGTTTAAATCCTCTTCCTGCTCTTTGTCTACTCTGGCTTATATTGATTGTTGTTTGCCAAACCCTAGCCTTCCCGGTGAACGTACAGTATCTTGTTCTATATCTTTGTTTAGTTGGCCAAGTTTAATATAGCTCTGTTAATCTGCACATTTATAGCATCCACCATTACACACCTACAAAACTTAAGTCATTAAGAACAAAATGTGGCCTCTTTAAAGCAGGAGACTAGTCTTATTCAAACAAAAGAACACTGTGGATAAAACAACCAGAATAAAAGATCATTCCTTAAATGAAAGCATTGTCTTTGTTACCTTGTTTTATATAGTTATTTATCATCACCAAACGTTTCAAAAGGGTAAGTGAGGTACAATGAAAAAATGACATTTTGTAAATCAATGTCCAGGTAGATAATGTGCAAATGTCATTTTTCTACTTCCTATTGTTCACACTTCCACATACACATACACTTACACTAGAAAATGAACCTGGTCGTATATTTGAAAGAACTTAAATGAGGTGTAATCTATACAGACCTGAGAACAGTAAATAACTGCTGACTTTTTTGTCTTTGTTTGTTTTTTGTTTTCCATAGATCACTAGGACAAATTTAAATGATATACAGAGATTTTTGTGAGATTTGTTTCTCCTATGTGCAGCCTGACTTCACACATGTTCAAGTATCTCATGAACAAAGCAGCAACATTCCTCACATACCTCATCTTTTCCAGTTTATGTAGACTTAACTGACTTCAATGAGTGTGTCTTTAATAACGAACCTCGAAAAATGATTGATTGAGGTTCATTTTTAAAGATAAAAAAAAAAAAAAAAAACAGTAAAATCCTCTCGCCTAACCTCAGACCTTTTGCAGCCAAAAGGGAAGCAGGAGCACAACACCAGCTCTCAAAATATAACTTTTTTTTTATAACTATTTATTGTATCAGATGATGGGCTATAACAACTATCTTATTATCTGTTTTATTTATTTTTTTTATTAAGTTTTTTTGTTGCAAAAATCAGCGGCTTCAAAATAAAAAAACTTCAAACAAAAATCACATTTCACAAAACAAACAAACAAACACAAAAACTCTGACAAAAACACTTCATTACATTTTCTTTTACAAGGCACACTCTTTAAGCCAATGCAGAATATTATTAAGTATTACATTTAATTTAATATGTTAAAATTCAAGCAATCAGTGTAAAAAAATATCATCATAATAAACAAAAATAGCAATAACTACATACCCAAGGAGTGAAACAAATATAATAAGTAAAAACAAAAACAAATTCTGTCCAAACCGCATTGTGAGGTTTCTCCTTTCAGCCACTTACTAAGACAGGTATAAACTTGTGTTGCATGTGTGTGTGTGTGTGTGTGTGTGTAAGAAAGAAAGAAACAAAGAAAGAGCAACAGGGTGTAGCCAACTGAATAATACAGGTTGACAGGATTTACCTTTAAAGAAGAACTTGGATGGGTTAAAGCTATGGTCCTAATGCACTAACACACTTAATGACTATCTTTTTACATTTCACTACCACAGTACTTTTTAAAATTCTAGATTCTGATTGGTCAGAAGGTGTTGGTCGTTCATCTATAACAGCAGCTGTAGTTGCAGTAGTTTTTAACAGGTGTTACTAGTTGTTAGCAATAGTTGAAGGTTAATTCTAGAGCTTATCATGGAGGCTCAGTGCCGGTCCAAATGTATGGTACACAAACAGTAAGGAAATAGAATATCTTTGCAACCGAATACAAAAGGGCTTGTCCAAATTTTTTTTGGGTGTTTTTTAGTCTGTCGTATTTTATGTGGATAATATGATACATGTTCACATTTCTTTTTCCCTTTGCTTTTAGTAATTAGACAAATATAATATATATACAATATAATACATACAATGTGATCATTTAACGTACAGCTGAAGTGCCAACTGCATGCTCCTAGGTTCAGTCCATGTAGTTTATTAGCTTTTATTTAACTTATTTCCTAGAGTTGGGCCCAACATAATTTAAACGTTTTGGAGCGACATATGTTAGGTTAATCCAACCTTGATTTATTGGGTTACAACAACTTTTATATAGTTATAAACAAAGTTGATCCAACCAAAGTAAATTAGGTTGCCACAACAGAAATTCTTCTAATGCTGAAAAAAAATCACATCACATAAAAAGTCTTTCCACTATTTAACTTAATTAAACTAAAATGTAAAAATAATATAAATATATTTAAGTGTAATTATCTGCAGCAGGGATCTTCAAAATCCAGACAGACAAGCTGATTCAGCTAATTACCAGCTACAGTGGGTGTGTTTCGGCGTAGGTGAATTGGTGAACTGTGCTGGACACTGGCCAGCCATGACTGTATGTGATGTAAATAAATATGTACAATAAACAGTAACATTTTAACAAAGACTACAATCTGCTTAGAATCATTGCAAGACAATGGAACACATGTTGCCATAAAATAGTTTCTTTAAATGGGCAATGATAGTTTAACAATATTTAACACTGCCAACTTGAAAAAACACAAAAACAATAAACAGCTTATGCCACTTTTTAAATGGAAAGCTGTAAAATGATCTAAGATGCTGTTGGGAAACAGAACCCTATTTTATTACTTATATTCCTCTTTACATTTTTTACATGTAGTTTAGTTTTTAACAAAAAGAAATGCTTGTCATCAAATTGAGGAGATTTTTTTTTCAGTAATGATTTTTTAATGAAGTCACTAATGAAAAAGCAGTGTTTTTAAGATTGTAGTCTTGCACGTAATTTGTTTTCATCTAGCTCCATAATAATCTTCTGCAGAGCTTTAAAGCTGTTTTTTTTTGCTCATGTAAGTTGCTGTTGGTCGGCCAGAGGTTGCCACAGCGGGCCACCAACAACTTGGCACAGGCTTTATGTCAGATGCCCTTCTTGATGCAACCCTTTAGTTTTATCTGGTCTTGGGACCAGCACTGCATCCAGTGGCTGGTGTGTAGGCATTGGCTGGAAAATTAACCCTGGCTTCCGTATGGGAGATGAAAAATCTCCCAAAAAAATAAATTTTTCAAGTCTTTCACCCCTCCAGAATGATCCCAATGTTTTCTGGGCCATCACTGTGCTCTGCACTTTTGTATCAAATGACAAAGTTGCCTAAGACCGTCTTTGCAATTACTATGCCTCAGCTTTCATTATCACTCTTTGACATTTACATTCATAGCATTTGGCAGACACCCTTATCCAAAGCGACTTACATTTTTATCCCATTACACATCTGAGTTTTTACAGGAAAACTTTTAGGAACAGTTAGCAACAGGTTAGGATCAGGCAATCATTTTTCACTGATCACTAACTTAAATCACATAATCACAAATATTTTCCATGACAATCAGTCTGTAATAGTAAGTTGTTGTAAAT
Organism: Clarias gariepinus; assembly: GCF_024256425.1. Lineage (NCBI taxonomy): Eukaryota > Metazoa > Chordata > Actinopteri > Siluriformes > Clariidae > Clarias > Clarias gariepinus. The sequence continues at coordinate 24,271,431 of NC_071123.1, forward strand.
AATTATTTTTCATCACACTTCATTTGCCACATAGTCTATACAAGTGATTTGGTTAAACTATGCTGTTGCAGCTTGCTAGTCAATAAAGTTAAGTATACAAAGTATGAGAATATATTCAATTCAATTTTATTTGTATAGCGCTTTTAGCAATTTTTATTGCCGCAAAGCAGCTTTACACAATCAAAAGAATTATTTAAGTTTGTATGAAATGTGAATTTGTATGAATCAAAATGGTCAGTTTGTCCCTGGTGAGCAAGCCGAGGGCGACAGTGGCAAGGAAAAACTCCCTGAGATGGTAATAGGAAGAAACCTTGAGAGGAACCAGACTCAACAGGGAACCCATCCTCATCTGGGTGAAACAGAAAGCAGTAAATAATCTGCATTTATACTGTGTGTTAGGTGGCAGGTTCAGCTATAATAGCTGATGTTAATTGATGTTAATATGGAGTCCAGGTAGTTATTGAAGACCCAGGTAGACTTGTAGGAAGTTCCAGTCTTGAACTATCGAACTGTGAAGTCCCCAGAGAAACAGTTGCCAACACCAGTCAAGGCCAGAACCATCTTCTAGGTAGAGAGAATCATCCCCAGACACCAGGCGCAACTCAGAGAGACACACGGAGCATCCATGTGACGAGATCTTTAGCCAGAAGCGGGGCATCAGGATGAGTCAGACAGGTCCGGAGGGCAGAGGGAGTCTGGATCACTGGCAGCTCGGAAACGACATGTGTAGCTCGACAGAGAGAGAGAAAGAGTAAAAGGGGGAGACAGGAGGAGAGAGGAAAAAGAAAGAGGGGGAGAAAGAGAAGAAGAGGAGAGATGGCAGTTAGGTATGGTCAAAATCACACAATGTATAATGTGAATGTATATTAACTGTAGAGTGCAAGCAGAGACTCCGACAGGACTAACAATGACAGCATAACTAAAAGGGAGAGCCAGAAGGAAACACAAACATGAGGGCTTCCTGACATGTAAAGCGACCAATCACTTTACCGTCAACAAACCTGAGTGATCAATGAGAGTGAGGAAGACAGCATCCAAACATACCAGTTCACCATAATACTCTACGTCCATGAGTCCCCCAGATCTGCTCCTTTACCTATGGCAAATCTATTTATAAAAATGCTTGGCTAAATAAATAGGTTTTTAGCCTGGACTTAAACACTGAGACTGTGTCTGAGTCCTGAACACTATTTGGAAGGCTATTCCATAATTTTGGGGCTTTGTAAGAAAAAGCTCTGCCCCTAGCTGTATTTTTTTATAATACGCGGTACTGACAAGCAGCCTGCTTCCTTTGATGGCGTGGCGGTTCGTAAGACACTAGCAGTTCACTCAGGTACTGCGGCGGCGAGACCATTTAATGTTTTATATGTCAAGAGTAGTATTTTAAAATCAATGCGAAATTTCACAGGGAGCCACTTTAAGATAGGGGTTATGTGCTCATATCTTCTGGTTCTAGTGAGGACTCTCGCTGCTGCATTCTGGACTAGCTGAACCTTATTTTGCATCTAGCTGAACAACCAGACAGTTAGGCATTACAATAGTCCAACCTAGAGATGATAAAAGCATGAACTAGTTTTTCTGCATCGTTTAGCGACAATACATTTCTTATCCTGGCAATATTTCTGAGGTGAAAGAATGCTATCCTGGTAATATTATCTACATGTGCTTCAAATGAAAGGCTGGAATCAATAATCACACCAAGGTCTTTCACTGTTGCACTTGATGGAACAGAAAGGCCATCTAAAGTTACGGTGTAAAGTTACTCCTAGTTGTATTCGGTCCTATGACTAGAACTTCTGTCTTATCCGGATTAAGCAAAAGAAAGTTAATTAGCATCCAATTTCTTATGTCCTGCACACATTGTTTAATTTTGGTAAGCTGTTTTTTCTCATCAGGTTTTGCTGAGAGATCTAACTGTGTATCGTCAGCATAACAATGAAAGCTAATACCATGCCTACGGATTATGTTGCCCAGAGGAAGCATGTAAAGGGAAAAAAGCAGTGGACCTAAAACTGAACCCTGCGGAACGCCAAACTCCACTAGAGAACATGCAGAATAATCACCATTTAAGTCTACATACTGATAACGATGGGTCAGATAGGATCTGAGCCAGGAATATAAAGCAACATTAATTCCATTATTGATTTATTTCTAAAACTCTTGTTAAATAAATTTGAGTTGAGGAAAAATAATTTAAATATACATTTACCACACAGAAAAATGCACAAAATTGAAGGTGTCCAAACTTACTAGAATGTAAGAAATACTAGGAATATTAGGAATACTGTATTAGGAAATCAGATTTTTAATTGTTCTTTTAGAAAAGGTAAAGACACATTACAGTGATTCTTGAGATCAGGGACGAAACAGGTTTTGATTTTCTAAAAAAAAAAAACCTTTATTATTTTAAAAACCAGTGTACACATATATGTCAAATAAGGGTTTGGCTATGTAACCATGTTTTGGAACAATCTCCCAGTTTAATTTTTTTTTTATATAAATTAGAGGTTAGCGAGATCAGCCCTGGATTTTTGTCAACAACATCAGACACATAGAAATGTCTATAAAATTATTTTTAATTAAGTTATCACAGATATTTAGACTCTTAGCATTTTTTTATTATCTTAATAACATAAAAATGTTTTTAAATGAATCATATCACCTTTTAAAGGTTAGATTAATCAATGTTTAATGATTGCGGTTTAGGTTGTATGGACTAATCAATTTATCATTTAATTTCCATAATGAACAGTGATACTTAGAAGCATAAAAATTACACAATAACTTTGCAGGTGTGTGTGAGGTCCGCTCATAGGAGCAGGTGTGTGTGAGGTCCGCTCATAGGAGCGTGTGTGTGAAAGTCGCTTATAGGAGCGTGTGTGTGAAAGTCGCTCATAGGAGCGTGTGTGTGAAAGTCGCTTGTAGGAGCGCAGGGTGTATGTGTAAGTAGCTCATAGGAGTGTGGGTGTGTGTGAGTCGCTCGTAGGTGCATACCAGGGGTAAGTTTCAGTCAAGGAGCTTTGGTCTTATGTGTGAGTATTGTGGAGTTTGTCCGAGTTTCAGTTCATGTGATTTGTTTAAGAGGGGCCTTGGGGCCCTGGTCACGGCACCTAGCCACTGCCGTGCGTCTAACACAGAGCATGCTTGTCGTTTGTCTCAGGTGTTAGAGCCTATGTATTTGTCCTAGGTATTAGAGCCTATGTATTTGTATCAGGTATTAGAGCCTAAATGTCTGCCTGTGTTAGAAAGCTGAGGTTCCATCACCCAGCGCCAGTTAACCGTGACGGGTTCCCAGAACCCCAGTATGTCTATTCCCTGTATTCCCGTGTGTGTGTTTTGTTTCCTGAACCCTTGTGTGTTATGCTTATTGAGCCAGTATTTTGTTTGTTTAGTTTCACTGTGTTTAGTTATGTTTTGTTAATAAAAGACTCTTCCTTTTGAAAAGGACCTCTGCGTTTATGCCCGCCTCTTTAAGCCCACAGCTATACCATTAGCCCATAGTCCCAGACTCATGACAAACCCCAGGACACAAGTTAAATCGCCTTAAAACTACATTAAATCAGTTTTTCAGCTTTAACTTTTGATGCTCATTAAATTAATTATGAAAATACTTACACATAGTAAATATAACATTTAATTTAAAATGACTTTTAATTGTTTTTAAGCTATTGTAATGTAATGACACCTGCTTCCGGACAAGGGTTTTTACAGACACTGTTTACATATCATATAGAATGAAAATAATTTATAAAACAACATGAAATAATATTTATTTGTGCTTTCTTTATACTTTTTAGTCTAGCAGTTTTGGATTTACAAATTTAGTACAGCTTTGGTACAGCTAGGTTTAAGACAGGGTTGAAGAGTCCTAAAGGATAATGAAACATCATAAAAGGAATTAGCCTATTTAGAACTTTATTCAAATACTGCATACTCAGGCATTGTATTTTTCTTTTTCTTTTCTTTTCTGGAAGCAACATGGAGGACTCTTTCATTAAAAAATCCTAGCTTTAATAGTATATCATATTTAAAGTACAAAAGTTGTCAGTGATATAATATTATTAAAGAAATAAAACAATATAAAATTTAACAATCAAAGTCAAACATTTAATTGTGATATTGATTTAAGTATTACTCTTGTCTCAAAAACACCAAACACCTCCACACTGTAAAAAACTGTAACTAGCCAAACGTTGAATAAATTAGCATTTTACTCTTACAGTTGTATTTGTTGGGACAACAGGTAACATTGTGTAAAACTTGAAAACTAGATGAGCCAGCAATTTACTTCCCCTGAGATGCAATGCAAATACTTGCAATGCAAAATACTCTACACGTTAGAAATTTTAAAAAGTTGTGCAACTTTTTACAAAACTTTTTTTTAGGTTGTTAGGTTTTTAGGTTTTCAGAGTAAGCATCTAGCTGGCCGAATGAGGATCTCTGGCTAAAGGAAGAATTACTGATAGAAAAAGGCTTATCATGTTTTCAGCATTCAAATGAACTTCTTAAACAGAGCCCAGGATCCTTACCTTTAAACTTCAACACAAGTACAATAATTGCCAGGCCACTATTAAGACATACAGGCAGCCAGGTACCAAGATACCACATGTCATGTGTTTCTACTCTCTAAAGTGTCTTCACAGTTTTATTTCCAGAGGGACACCAGACAAAGTTGTCAATTTTATTTGCTATATCACTGGAGCCTTAGCTCAAGCAGCCATAGAGTTCTCTCATTTCCCCAATACAAATTAGGAGTTCCATGCACCACCTCTCACTTTATGCTGATTATATCATTCTTTTTCTTTCATACATCAAGAATTTATTTTTCTCAAGCCCTAGCCTTATTTGAGAGATTTTTTTTTAGGGTAAACAACAAATTGGAACAAAACCATCTTAATGCCTCTTGATTCTACTGTATATTTACTATATATGATGTCATCTGTCAGTTTTCTAATTCAAATTCGGTCTTCTAACTTTGCTTTTTTGGGTGTAAATATCCTTTCTTCTCTTTGTCAAATTTGTCAACATAACTTGAAATGTTCCAAAAAATTTAAAAGGACTTGGAGATGGTCTTCTTTACAGATCTTTCTCTGTAGTAGGATATCAATATTAATAATGAATATTTTTCCCTGAGTAATTTTTTTGTCCTCTGCCATACCAATATCTCCTTTACCACAGTTAAAAAAAAAAAAAGATATTTATAGGTTATGCCCAAACTTTATATGTGTGTTAAAAGTTTACCTGTTAACATTACAATATCCCAAACCTTCTGGCAGTCTAGCAGTTCCTAATTTTAAGTTGTACTTTTGGTCTTTTCAATTAGGATCTTTGAAGACATGGTTTAAGCATCTTGGTGGTCTATTAATTGGTTTATCCTTATAGATTACAAGACCCACTATTTTCTGTCATAACAGACACAGAAGCTCAATACTTTGTTTTGGACCCATCATTACTCGCCCTCTTGAAGTCTGGAAACAGTCATGTTAACTGCTTGGTTATGATTGTAAATTTCATAGATCCTCTCCCATATGGCAAAATAATTACCTCTAGCCAGACTCTGAACCATTTGCTTTCTCCACTTGGTCAGGTATAAATGTCCACATTTTAAATAACATTTTTTAATCTGAAGGGTTACGTTCCTTTTAGAATCTTTGTCACATTTTTTTTTTTTACTTCCGGGAAATTCCTGTTTCTTATACCTTAGGCTGCATTCTGCATATGGTGTTCCCTGGGATGCTCAAATAGAAAACTCTCCCCTTCTTAAACATAATCTCTATCATCTTAGAAATCTCTATCATCTTAGGGTTGGTCTCCTATCTGTATAAGTACTCATAAAGATCATGTCATAGTCTGGTCCAGAGAGTTTAAAGTTTTGGTGTTGATTTGGAGACTATTTGGAATAATATTTCTACTTTATCTAAAAGTCTGGTCCATAATTTGATACACTTTAGGTTCATTCATAGAGTATATGCAAGGCAATGCAGGGCTTATTTGCTGAAATTGTCCAATAATAAAGCATTGGACAGTATATATAAAAATTTTTATATTATAAGATAATATACTATAATATTATATTACAATATTATTTAAAAATCCAATGCAAGGTATATAGGGAATTACTTACACATGTTTTTTGGGAATGCCTATTCATCTTAAGTTTTTGTACCATGTGGTAAATTTTCTTTCCAAACTTTCTAAGCTTGATATTCCTTTATGCCCAGGTTTCTATTTGCTAGAAGATGACTGTAACATCACTTTTGGTTTACAGACTATTTTAAAAAGTTGGTTTGAGTCTGATATGGATTTGCAGTCTGTCTGTCATTCCTTTTTTTTTTTTTTTAGATTTTTAAAATCTTGGAATGTGATTTCATAAAACTAAACCTCGAACAATTAATGATTGAACTGCTGGAAATCTCAGAAAACGTTGGGGCAATTTCTTTAAATCGACGCTATCTATTTTCTGTCATCACAGACACAGAAGCTTAATACTTTGTTTTGGACCCATCATTACTCGCTCTCTTGATTTGTAAATCATTTGTAAATTACTTACTACATCTCATTTGACCCAGCATGAACAACTCAACAATGTGTTTACGGAAACAACACAGCAGTTTTAAGAGTGTATTTTAGTTAATCTAATGTTCTATTTTAAAAGTCTATTTTTCCAGTTATTTCTATATTTAAAGTTTAATGTCTTTAAATGTAAATTTTATTTTTATATTAACAATAAACAGATACAAACAGAGATGGGCTGTTTAACAGTTTATTCTTTGTATGAATAAAATTGTCAGCTAGTGAACTTAACCTTAGACCATCTGTCTAAACAACATTTAACCAATGTTTTTTTGTACATTATTGTACAATAAATTAAAAAAAAGCTCTACTTCAGATTTTTCATGTTTATTGTATAAAGTACTCACATGTGGAAATAACCATCACTGTAGTATTTCTTCGATGCAACATATTGTTGTGACTTTTTTATGACTTAAGCGTTAACTATATTTAAAACCTGTGACAACTAAAAAAAATTATTTTGCGCCACCTGGTGGTTAATACACATATTAAAAAAAGAGAATGCAGGATAAAGTCATAACCATACTCACTTACATCAACAGTTTTACACAAGACTGCCAAGTAAGTTGAGAACAATTTGAATGTGAATCTAAAGCAATACTTATTCCAATAGATTCCACAAAGCGTATGTTTCCTGTGGGAATTAACCAAAGGATTTCAGATCTCAAAATCATTCTTGTAAACTTTACTAAATTCTTAACTTATGCCCTGAAACAAAACTGTTTTCCTGGAAGTGTAAATGATTCTAAAAAGATTTGTGAGAGAACACATCAGATTTTGGTCTAACTTGAGCCAAGCTGCAGCAAAAGTTTGCTTTATTATTTCAAACAGGTATTGGTTATATCCAAATCACTACTTGACCATGCACTGTCTGCTTCAAGTGCAGAGTAATCTTGAGAATATACATCTTTATTAGGTTTATGAGAGGATTTTTAGGTAACATTAATGGTTGTAACTACCACTGGTTTAAAATCTTTTAAAGTAAGTGGGTTTTGTTTCCTGTTCTTGTAAGAGTGAAATGTCCCAAAAAATCTTTTTTGATGGTCCTTTGGATAGTAAGAGATATTTACAGTTCTAAGCTGACCAGCTTCAGGTCTTTCAGAATATGAGGTAAAAAAAAAAATAAAAAACTAAAATCATGAACCTGAGCTAAAATTACTAACCTGATAATGAATCATGGCTGCAGAAAATAATACTTGCAAAACATGCATTAAAAATTTATTTTAAATTATTTTTATTTTTTTTTTGTCCTAGGGTTACATATAAGGATAAACCACGCCTGTGCCTCCGAAGCTGACAGAAAATTCTAGCAAATGTATGACAAAAGTATAAAATTTACCTTATTGATTAGAAGAAACTGATTTTACTGTGGCAGTAGTATAAATAAATGGTTTAATCCACTAGAATATTAAGATTGTTTAATTATAATTTGTCGATATCACTTTGAAAGTCATGAAAACCGAACCGCTGACTGTCTACGTTATAAGTGTGATTAAAAATACACAAAATATCCTAAACTAAATCTAAGCATCACTAAACACAATGGACTAAATGCAGGTGACATTTATGCTCAGTATTTTATTTGTATTTAAAAGGATGATAATGAATTCCTGCTTAATCAAGTGCTATATATATTTAAATATATATTTGCTACATATATTACTCTTGTCTTCTCAACAAACTGTCCTGTTTTTGCGATGTTTTCTTGCAATGATTGCTATGTCCAGTTTCACCTAAGGACAAGATCCGCTTGGTTTATCTTAAAATGATTTAACCATATTCATCTTGGCAACATGGAAAATATTATTGAGCACAAAATAGATGTTACACTTTAATGAATGTAACAGGTAGCCACTTAGTATAAATACAGCTGTTCTGTGGAGCCCTCAAAGGTGTGTTAGAGAAAATTAGTGAACAAAAAGCATCATGAACATACTCAAGCAACACATCAGATAGGTCTGGGATAAGGTTTAGGAGAGGGTTAAAGCAGAGTTAGGTTATAAAAAATATCCCAGCTTTGAACATCTCACAGAGCACAGTTCAATCCGGAAATTGAAAGAGTATGGCACAATGGCAATGAACCACGACATATTCGTCTACCTAAACTTACAGTCCGGAAAAGTAGAGCATTAATCAGAGAAGAAGCCAAAAGGTCAATGGTAACTTTAGAGGAGCCGCAGAGATCCTCAGCTCAGGTGGGAGAATCTGTCCACAATTCAACTATTAGTCGTGCACTTCACAAATCTGGCAAGAAGAAGGCCAACGTTGAAAGAAAGCCATTCATTATTTTTCTTTCCACTTCACAATTATGTACCACTTTGCGTTGGTTTATCACATAACATCCCAATAAAATACATTTACATGTGTGGTTGAGAAACTGTGGAAAAGTTCAAGGGGTAAGAATACTTTTCCAACCCACTGTATTTATCAAGGATTCAAACAGATTCAAACAGAACAGATGCATGCACTATATATAGCCAGACTAATTAGACAGAATGTCTCGGGTTACTTTGCTGTAACCCTGTTCCCTGAAAAGGCGGGAACGAGATGCTGCGTGAAAACGCTATGGGAAACATCTTGTCATGTTGCTGGTTGTGAAGCATGTGTGTATCAAACACGCCAAATTTTTGGCTTTTATAACCTCGGGGGGTGACGTCATCTGATAAGACGCACCTGCAGGTTATAAATAGAAGTGAACCGGAAACATTCCTCAGATTGATTTGTCTGAACGGACGTCCGGTCACGTAGGCAGTGCGGCATTGGGACGCAGCATCTCGTTCCCGCCTTTTCAGGGAACAGGGTTACAGCAAAGTAACCTGAGACGTTCCCTGTCAAAGGCTACACTTGATGCTGCGTGAAAACGCTATAGGAATGAGAGTGCCAACGCCGCCTTACTGCAAGTGTCTGGACTCCAAGGTTGTGTAGCGTGTGCGCACAAGGCCGAGAAGGTCTCAGAACTATGTCTGGGTAGCTGACTCGAGGACCTGTGAGCCCGGAGAAGCATGAACATCCAGACTATAAATGTAATAAATCTGTGTGGAGAGTAAAACCCTCCGTGTCACACACTTGCTGCAGGGGAATACCTTGCTAGTGCAATAGATGAGGCAATCCTCCTGGTTGAATGAGCCCTGATTCCTAGAGGCGAAGTAAGCCCACGCGCCTCATAGAAGAGGGAAATAGCATCTCTCACGCAGCTTGCAGCTTCAAAACATGTAAAAGCTGCTCTGACTTACGCCACTGGCTAATGCAGTGGACGTAAATCTGAAGAGCACGTACTGGACACAGTGAGTGAAGTCTCTCCTGCTCCGAAGCTGTAAAGGCGGAGGATAGAAGGCTTCAAAAACAGTAGGGTGCATGTTGGGAATGGAACTTTTGGAAGATAGTTAGTGAGGATGCAAAATGGCCCTGACTAGCCCAGGGGAAAAGTCTAGGCAGGATGGGAAGACTGACAGATCTCCGATCCTCTTAGAGAGGTAACACCATTTAGAAAAAACATCTTGAGGGTCAGAAACCTGAGGCGCTGACTCTAGTGGTTCAACAAGGAGCCACAAGCCCGAGGACAAATTTTTCCTGCAGAAACTCCAGCACTAAAACAATTCGGCAGTGGACTGGGTCTACCTGCTTCGTCATGCACCAACTTTCAAATACATTCCATTTGAGGGCATAAGCTCTTCTAGGGGAGGCAGCCCTAGCACTTAGAATAGTCTTAATTACGCTGGCTGGAAGACCAGCTTGACTTACAGTAGTTGGTCCTGTTCAGGGACCGCCAAGGCATCCAGACGCAGGGGCTGGAAGTCAGAGAGTAGTAAAGGGGACATTTGCTGATCTTGCGAGGCAAAGAAGTCCACCTCCGCTACATGAAATTTTCCCAGAATGTAAATTGCCCTGAGGGACAGGAACCTGGTGCGCTAGCTATTTAGCGGTGCGAGCACAGTCCACCCTGGCGTAATTAAGACTATTAATATATGAGACTGCCATAGTGTTGTCCACCCGCACTAGGACATTGTAGTCTCAACTGCTGGAGAAAGTGCTTTAGGACCGGAAATAAAGCCATCATTTTGAGGCAATTGATGTGCCGTGCAAAAGGATGGCCTCTCCAGCTCCCTTGGGCTGGACGGTCATCTAAGACCGCACCCCAGCCCATGAGGGAAGTGTCTGTCGTTAGCATCTGCGACGACAAGACGAACTTAGGGTGGGACCCAGAAACCGGGGTCTGAACCACATAGGAAGGGTACGAAGCACCTGGCGTGTAACTTTTATTGGGGATTGGCCCTAGAGTGAAATCTTCTGGCTGCCATGAGAGCTAAGATCTCTGAAAGTGATGGTCACTTTCTGGTCTAGCTTGATTTCCTTGACGGTGTTGAGAATGGATTCGACATGAGCGGAAAACAGCTGTGCCTGCTTACGCTCAAATTCCATGTGACACCCAAAAATGTTGTTTTAGCTAGGACGACATGCTGATGTCGAAGCGCTAGCTACTGAGACTGGGCCAGCCAGTCATGTAATTCAAATACGGATGTTCTGGAGTCGTAAGAGCCAGAACTTACATCCATGTATTTTGTGTATGTGCGGGTGAGAGAGCTAGACCAAATGCAAGGACCCGATACTGGTAAGCTTCGCCCCCGAAAGCGAACCTCAGGAACCTCCTGTGTTGTGGCAATATTTCTATTGATTTATTTTTAGATAGCGGCAAAGCCCGCAAAATCTAAAAAATTGGACGCAGCCCCCCGTTCCTCTTGGAAACCAAAAAATACCGAATGTAGTAGCCTGACTCTCTGTCTTGTAGGGGAACATGTTACATGGCATCCAGCAACTTCTGTCAGCAGATGCGCACTTTCCGGTTTCATGGAAGTGGGGACCACGCGATTGAAACGCGGAGGGTGATGTGAGAACTGAATCCTGTAGTTTCTCTGTACAGTGCTTAGTACCCAAGGAGATATACTTGGCAGTAGCTTCCACGCTGCCAGTTTCTCAGAAAGGGGCAAAGTCTCGTCGGCTTGGTTAAACAGGGGGGATGTTAGATGTTCGGCATCCTGAAACATGGCAGGGAAAAAAAAAACGAAGAACTAACATTTTATTGAAGACTGGAGTTGCCCGAAACACCAGTGGTGGCGGAGCAAGAAGACCAATCTCCTAGGGGTGCCAGGGAGAACACTTCATTCCTTGAAAGGAATTCTGCGTGCCTCTCCCCATTGGGGCCCCCCCCCTACGGTCCTGGGCACATGAACCTCAGGGCTTCTTTGTGAAGACAATATGCCAGTCTGACCTCTTTTGAGGCAGATTGCGTGACGCACCCCAATCTTGCGAGGGGGTGCCCAGCTCAAAAACACTCAAATATTCTCTAGATGATGGGGTGAGCCCTTTACCACTTTCATCTGGAGATCGCTAATTCGATTCCCGGGTGATGCTGTAGCCACCCACAGCCGAGAGCCTAGAGAGAACTGTGGCTGATACACCTCTAGCTCTACAGCCAATCATGGGTGTCTCTGAGCTCACACAGGCGGAGGGAGCATTTAGCGCTGTCCTCCCAGTGTGTCATCCCGCTCCCAACGGTGCACGAGTGAGGATTCCGAAAAGATGGGGTAAAAATAAAGACTGAAATAAGTCTCTGTTGCCCTGTGTGTGTTGGTCTTGTAGTGATGATGCAGCTTGGGCAGTGTTGACATAGCCTACCCTAATTCTAACTCTGCAAACACTTTTTGGTTCGTTTTTATGGTGTTTCTTAAACATTTTCACATCTGGCAGGTTTCACATGTTTATTTCAGATAATTTAGCTATAAGCTTTTGTTTTGTCTGTTTAATTTCCAGCTTACCAAAGAATATCTTGAACAATTCTGCAAAGTGACTAAAGGATCAGAAGTTTCTATGAGCAGTATCGAAAACGATGATGATGAGTATACTCCATCAAGAGAATCGGTAACCGAAAGCAGCTCAGAGGAATCCTGTGGTCAAGCAAGAAAAGTTCCATTGGTGAGAAACAAACAGAATAAGTCACAGAGGACTTGCAGAAAGAAGACGTGTCCCAGCACTTCGGATAAAATCAATACGAATGCAGAAAGTGAAGACTGTAACACAAACCTAAGTAACGTGTCCGTAATGAACACAATAAAGAGAAGTGGGGCTAGAGTCTATAGTAAAACTCATTACTGCCTCTACTGTCCCTTGCACTGCCATAAAATGGCAAGGCACTTAATCTGCAAACACAGCAATGAACCCGCTGTAGCCAAAGCAATGAGCTTTCCTTTAAAATCAAAAGAAAGAAAATTACATTTTGACCTTGTAAGGAACCAAGGAAATCGCGCTCACAATAACGAGGTTATAAAAACGGGTACGGGAACACTAATCCCAAGTCAGCAAGCTACAAAACCAGTCAAGGCAAGTGACTACATGCACTGCATAAATTGTCAAGCATTACTTAAAAGGAAGACGTTATGGAGGCACATGTCGAGGTGCAAACTTGCACAAAAATGCAAATCTCAAAAGTCAGGTAAAAGTCGCGTTCAGGCTCTCTGTGCATATGCACAGCCAGTCCCGGATGGTGTTAGCAAGAACATTTGGCAGCTAGTAAATGCTATGCACCAGGATGAAATAACAAATATTATCAAAAAAGAAAAAACAATTTTAAGACTTGGAGAACATTTGTATTTAAAACACGGACATGACAAGACAAAACACGAGTACATCAGACAAAAACTTCGTGAAATCGGAAGACTAATTCAGCAGTCGCAAAAAGCTGGCAGACTGAAAACAATTAAGGACTTCTTTCTACCTTCAAACTTTAATTTTGTGATTGATGCAGTTAAGGCTGTTGCTGGTTTTAATGAAGAAGAGAACATCTACAAAACCCCATCCTTGGCTCTGAAGCTCGGTCATACATTAAAGAAGATTGCAGATATTCTTGAATGTGACGCACAGATGGAAGAGTCGGACAATGAGGAATTTCTCAAGAATCTGAGTAGAACCCGGGGTCTTTTTGAGAAAAAGTGGGATGTGTGTGTATCATCCCGTGCCCTACAAACTCTAAAAGAAGCGAAATGGAATACGCCTCAGCTCCTTCCGTTCACGGAGGATGTTAAAAGCATGCACATCTACCTTGATAAGTGCAGAGAAGAATACCAAAACAACCTTAAAAATATTCCAAATAAGAAGTACTGGTCCAACCTGGCTAATGTGACACTTTGTGAGGTGATTCTGTTTAATCGTAGAAGAGAGGGCGAGGTGTCAAAAATGCCACTTAGTGCATACACCCTCAGAAACTCTTTGGGTATCCACTCAGATTTGGCTGTCGGACTCACGGAGTTTGAACAAAAACTTTGCCAGCGTTTTCAGCGAATTGAAATTAGAGGCAAGAGAGACCGAAAAGTTCCCATTCTTTTAACCACGGATATGCTTTCGTCCATGGAAGTCCTGGTTAGTCATTGACGAGCCTGTGGCGTGCCTGACGAAAATCCTTATTTCTTCGCCAGACCTGAAGCAGAGACTCACCTAAGAGGATCGGATGCCATCAGACGAATTGCAGGAGAGTGTGGAGCCAAACATCCTGAAACTTTGTCCTCAACAAAATTAAGAAAGCAGGTATCCACATTATCTACAGTTCTTAACCTAAAAGATAATGAGATGGACATACTGGCAAATTTTCTTGGCCACGACATCCGGGTCCACAGACAATATTACAGACTGCCTGAAGGAACGCTACAATTGGCTAAAGTCAGCAAAGTGCTGCTTGCCCTAGAGCAAGGCCGGCTATCAGACTTTCAGGGAATGAGCTTGGACCAAATCCAGATTGATCCAAATGGTAAATAAAATGCACAACACATTTAGTTTTAGCAAATGTCTCTTTCCATGTCATTTAGCATTATCCATCTTTTTAAGAGGAATTACCCGAAGCTGTGGACAGTGATGACCCAGAAGCAGAGACTGAGAGGAACTCGTCTTTGTGCTCTTCAGGTGGGTTACATGTTACTGTTTTTACTTTCCAGCGCACCATTAGGCATTGCTTAGTGTGTAGTTGAGTGAGTGAGTGTTACTAAAACAAACATATTTTTATTTTTGGTTAAAGAATGTTCACTATCCATAAGACGTCAGGCAACCACAGAGGTGTCTGGTGACGAAAGTACAACCGCAGGTATCTTGCACACCTAGAAACAACCTTTCTATTCTTTCCTTACTTTTACAAACATCAGGAAATTAAACAGTGATGTTATTCAAACAGGATCAACAGCTAAGAGATGGCAAACAGATCAGTCTGACAGCGATGCCCCGTTAACAGGTATTTTATGCATTAAATGAAATGAGGATTAGATGTTGTACAATTAAAAATATAATGCACTTTTCTGCGAAAATTTAATTTTTAAGTCACTATACTAAACCTTCAAACACTAAAGGTACAGTTGAAACCAGATATTTACATGTACTTCAGGAAAAAACACAAACTTTTTTACTGTCAAACATTAAATCAGAGTAAACTTTGTTTTAGATCAATAAATATAATTTTTCCCCCCATTTGTTAAATGTCAATCGAGCAAGGGAGAATTGTTTTTTTTTTTTTTTTATTTATTTTTTAATTACTTTCATCAATGTCAAAAGTTACATACACTTCCTCAGTATTTGGTAGAATTGCCCCGAAACAGTTACACTTGGGCCAAACGTTTCGGGTATCCTTCCACAAGCTTTCTACAATAGTTTACAATAATTTTGGCCCACTCCTCTTGACGTAACTGGGTCTGGTTTGTAGGGCTTTTTGCTCGCACTTGCCTTTTCACAAATTTTCTATGGGATTGAGATCAGGGATTGAGATTCTCCTCCCAGAGTAATCTACATCTAAGCATTTGGCAGATGCTCTTATCCAGAGCGACTTACATTTTTTATCTCATTATACATCTGAGCAATTGAGGGTTAAGGGCCTTGCTCAAGGGGGTTTGAACCAGGGATCTTCCGAAAAATTAGTCCTGTGCCTTAACCACTGAGCTACCCCTGCCTCCCAGCAACCTCTTAGCTGAATATTTATTAATCTAAAACAAAGTTTACTCTGATTTACTGTTTGACAGTAAGGGAAATTTTTTTTCCCTTGTTTTTTTTATTTTTGAAGTATATGTAGATATCTCGTTTCAACTGTAGATGCCTGCTAGCCATCAAATTCTGGTATAAATTTTTACCTCTGTTATTTTACCAGGACCTTCAAGCTTTAAGAGACGAAAGAGACCTGTTGAGTCGGACAGTGATGACCCTAAAACAGGTAACACATTTTAAATATACTGTGGAATAAGTACACTTTATATTGACATTTTTGATGCTGTAAACATAACTTCATATTTTCCACACATGGAAAATATTAGTTTACTTCAGTTTATAAACACACCTGAGAGAACAGTGCTTGGTGTGTTTTTATATGCCCATGTAAGTGGTGCTCTTAAATTTGGACTAGCATGCTGTAGTTTATCTATTTTTACTGTCAACTTTCACCTACCTTACTGTTGATGGCTTGCATTGAGACACTGAAGGGGTTTTGCCAGTGGGGTGTTTTGATTTCTTGTACTCTTATGCTCATCTATTCCTTTAATAGAATTTTCAAGAGCCAAGAAAAGACAGAGAACTGAGGAACCTGACCCTGATGTCTCTAAAAAAGGTATTTGACACAATGTTCTGATGCATTATTTTCAGTATTTGTCAAAGATGGTGCTCTAATCTGTGATTGGTTGAATCCTTTAAAGATGTGACAAGACTTTTGTCTAAGCAAAGTCTGATCTTTCTGTCCTAATTAAATAATTAATATTTTGGTTAAATATGCATAATCTAGAGGCATTTGCCTTTCACATAAGCCGTTTCTGATTCCAAATGATCAACTAGAAGTCAAGTTATTTGTTGTTTCTACAACTTGGATAGGTGACCTGACTTTTGTCAGGGTGTGTATTACTAAGCAGTTTTTAAAAATGCATTCCATTAGTGTACAGTTGACCGTAATCTATACAGAATGGGGACATGGTTTAGCGTTCACCTGGACCCCTGTTCATGACTGTTGCTCTCCTCAGTGAGCCCCACCATTGCACTGGGTGATTTTTTCCCCCCATTATGAACCATGTAAGGTCTGTCTTGTTGAAAAGCTCTTCTCCTTTAATAAAGCTGAGTTGTTGCTGTATAATCTTTTATGTTAATCTAAAACCCCTGATCTTATTATTATTTTTTTTTTTACTTTTAGAATTGTCAAAGAGGAGGGACTGGACGTTAGGAGAGGTCCGTGCTGTGGAAAAGACTCTCAAATTTTTTATCAAGTCTGGTAAAGTACCGGGAAAATCGGAGTGTGTTGCCTGTATTGAGGCTTCACCTGAGGCACTTAAAACACGAAATTGGAAGGCAGTCAAGTTTTATATTAAAAATCGTATTGCTGCCATTCAGCGTGAAAGTTCAAAAAGAACTTATTGAAATGCACTTGTTCTTAAAATGTGTTGATGCACATGGTGCTTTGTTTCTGTTCTACCTCTGAGTGTACTGGACCATACACGCATCACCAAAAGAGAACCATTCACTAACGCGTGTTCTTGCGAGTTGCATCAGTGATGGTTTTATTATTTATTTTTATATAAATGGAGCTTATCTGCTGCTTTTGTTTTATACGTCAGAGTATTGAATAATACAAAAAAAATAAAGGATTGAAATATTTATTTCATTTTGTGCATTGCCTATAGTTCTTTTATTTATTTTTTCAAACTTAATTCTTTTGATTGTGTAAAGCTGCTTTGCGACAATGACTAAAAAAGGAAATCTCATTTGGACTAATGGGCCTGTGTCACTTGTCTGTAGTAGGTAAAGTCAAGTCAAATTTATTTATAGCACATTTAAAAACAACTGAAGTTGACCAAAGTGCTGTACAATGATTGGAATAAAACGACCAGAACGACTATGTAAAAGTAAATAAAAGCCAGTTAGTGACAGTTAAACACTAATCAAATGAAATCATGCATAATGTAATTTCAATAATCAATTAAACTTAAATAAAGTAAAATAAATAATTAAAAAGAATAAAAGGGATCAAATGTCCCAACCGGATGTAAAAGCCATTGAAAAGAAGTGAGTTTTGAGTCTGGATTTTAAAGTTTTTAATGTAGGTGCTGCTCTAATATTAAACGGTAAACCATTCCATATTTTTTTTTTCCATAACAAACATTATTGATGCTCAGCTATTGACCACAAAAATAACAGTGTACATTTACATACATTTAGGCATTTGGCAGACGCTCTTATCCAGAGCGACTTACAAAAAGTGCTTTAATGTTTACAACATTGGATACATACTTACACTGGGTTAACTAGGTTAATAACTAAGTACCGTTAGTCCAACACATCTGAGTTTTTTTTTTTTTTTTTTTGGGGGGGGGTTAGTCCAAATACTGGAGAAACAGATGCGTCTTGAGTCGTCGTTTAAAGATAGTCAAAGTCTCTGATGTACGGACATCTAGAGGAAGTTCATTCCACCACCTAGGTGCCAGAACAGAAAAGAGCCTGGATGAATGCCGCCCTCGATCCCTGAGAGATGGTGGGATGAGGCGAGCAGTGCTGGAGGATCGGAGGGAACGTGGTGCAGTTCGTGGTGTAATTAGCGCAGAGAGGTAAGTGGGTGCTGGGCCATTTTTAGCTTTGTAGGCAAGCATCAGTGTTTTGAATTTGATGCGGGCAGCTACAGGAAGCCAGTGCAGGGAGCGGAGGAGTGGGGTGGTGTGGGAAAACTTGGGAAGGTTAAAAACGAGTCGTGCTGCTGCATTCTGGATCAGTTGCAGAGGACGAATCGTGGACAAAGGCAGGCCTGCCAGGAGCGAGTTGCAGTAGTCCAGTCTTGAAATAACGAGGGACTGAACAAGCACCTGAGTAGCCTGTGAAGAAAGAAATGGGCGAATTCTTCTGATATTGTAAAGAAGAAATCGACAAGAGCGAGTAAGGTTAGCGATGTGTGGGGAAAATGACAGATGATTGTCCACGGTTACCCCAAGATTGCGGGCAGTGGTTGAGGGAGTGATTTGGTTGTTGTCCATGGATATCACAAGGTCTTGACCTGGAGATGAGTCACAAGGGATAAACAACAGTTCGGTTTTACTGAGATTAAGCTTCAGCTGATGAGCAGCCATCCAAAAAGAGATGTCTGCCAGACATGCTGAGATCCGGGTGGAAACCTGAGTGTCAGTGTAGAGAGTAGTGTTGTGTAGATGGACTTTATGGCAGTAGGCCAGGATAACAAGAAGGCCAGGGTAAACCTGGGGTGCTAATTTGAGGATAATATATGTTGAACCTGTGTGACTGTTCAGGTGCAGCAGAAAGTCTAATTTCTTAAAGCGCAGGGAAATTATCCCTTATCGTTACTCACTATTTAAATGCATCTTTGGCTGAACAAGAACACCTGGGGGTTTATATTATCATATATATTATAAGGGTTTGTGCAATCTAATAGTGTTCAAATATAACATTTATCTAAATTAAATACTTATGAATGCTGCAATCATAGCAGTGGTGTCTTATACAATATACTAATATGCATAACATGACCGGTCCCCATGGGGGGGGTAAAAGTCAGGTTTTACATTTATAATGAATTTTTTAATGTTTCAAGTGATTTTCATGTTCACAGAGATTTATAAAGAATTTAGCAGTTAAAATCATGTCTCTAGACCACACACTTGGCTTCCCACACACAGTGCCAGACACATACTCTCTGCCTTACACAGAAACTCTGCTCTGTCGCGATTCTTTTCAAAAGTAATGTGCCGGTTCATTTTTTTTGTTACTTTACAGCAGTGATTCCATTAGAATGCGCTTATGCGAGTGTGACTACCGCTCCGTTAATGTGTGTGTGTGTGTGTGTGTGTGTGTAATGTGCATGCACACACACACACATTAACGGAGAGACTGTTTTTTTGGAAAAATTAGCAAGGAACATCGCTAGTCACACACGTGAGCGCTTAACGGAATCACTGCTGTAAAGTAAAAAAAAAAAAACCTTTGAAAAGAATCGCGACAGAGCAGAGTTTCTGTGTAAGGCAGAGAGTGTGTGTCTGGCACTGTGTGTGTGTGTGTGTGTGTGTGTAATGTGCGTGCGCACACACACACACAAACAGTGCCTGCGTGCACAAATAGAAAGACCTTTACTTTTTTTTTAAAGGTAAAGTGCAGGTTAATTTGTTTTATTTTTACTTTATATTTTGTATTAATTATGTTTATGTATTAATTTTTTTGGGCTGTAGAACTAATAATTTGAGTTTCCAATTTTTTTTATGGGAAAATTATATTTCGTTTACGAGTATTTTGTAATACGAGCCCGCTTCCGGAACGAATTATGCTCGTAATCCGAGGTTCCACTGTAATAATGTTTGTGACAAGTTCACGTATACTTGACTGAAAATGAACTTTAAACTTGACTTTGAATTGCTGCTTCTAAAAGTTATGTTTAAAAAAATAGAAGAAAAAATACTTTGATAGAACAGTAATGAGATTTGATCAGCTTTGCACTTATACACTCCAATCAGTTTACAAAAAATACTGAATTGTACTGTTATTTAAAACATTAGCAAATAAGACTAAACCAAAATGCATTGCAAAATACAGAAGATAACCGTATTCAATAAATTTATTTATTAGCGTTTTTTACCGCTGAGTGGCGCTATATAACTACAGACTGACGCCTCATGCCTTAGTTCTTAGTTAGAACTGCACGTAGTAGCGGATAAAATCAAGTAAAACATTGTAGTTAAACAAATTTATAATCACAGAGCTAAAATGACGATACAAATGTAGAATTCAAATTAAATGAAATCTTATTAGGATCAAATTTAAACAAAATAAATGTTAACACAGTGAGCCTTTAGATTTTATCACGTGTAATTAGAAAAGACCGTGTAGGGTTTTGTGTCGTCTTATATCTTGTGTTCTTTAAATTTATAGTAGATTTATTAACTAAAATAAATGACCATAAAATTATAACATTGTCAGGACGTTCTACTGCGTCAGCTGATGTTGGTCATTTAGTCCCGCTTGTGTTTGTGCGTTATTATAAGAATGAAATGCAGTAGACTGTTATGACCTGTAAACGGGTTCGACCCATGTTGCACGGGCGGCACCATAAAGCACGGACACGAGGCGAGGTCTTACGGGGAAAAGGCTAATTTACTTAGGTAAAATGGGGAAGGAAAGTGTTGAAGGAGGGAGAATGGAAAGAAAGGGATAAAGGTTGTGCATGTGCAGTTCCGGGGGCTGTGCCACACTGGCATGCGGGCACACAGCTGACGATAAGTGTTGGTGCGAGTGGCAGAACTGAGCACGCGGAGGCAGCGCTCCTGCACGCTCCCTCGTGACGGCGCTTCTCCCGCTGTCGATGGCTGGCGCGAGTTCCCGCTGACGCAAAAACCTTTTCCTCTTCGGCAGCGGGGCTGTGAAGGTGGGCACGGTGCGGGAGTGAAGATGCCGCGGGAGCTCGCGCAGCTCAAAGGGCGGAATTCTAGTGTCCTAGAGTAGAGTGAGGGAGTAGTTATAGTAGATTTGGGCGTACACCCATCACATGCGCACACCGTGGCAGATCATCATAATTGTCCTAAACTTGCATTTCATAAGGTTTTCCCAGCAGAGGTACAGCGCAACAGGGGTCATTATTTTCTATTAAACATTAAACGAATTTACAAAACTTTATGCGTGCGATTAAGCACTGATTCTACATAGGAAAGTAAAGAAGAGGATCCTGATGCTCAACATTCCGGAGACCAAACCCCATTTAAATTAAATTAACAAATATTGCATGTAAATAACAATAGCCCACGTTTAAAAAAGCATTTTTATTTAGATTATAAAAAAATAATCCTGCATCTGTTTTAGGTGTTCCAGCTGCCACTGTTCTAAAATTCAAATTAAATCAAATCTTATTAGGATCAAATTTAAGCACAATAAATGTTAACACAGTGAGCCTTTTGATTTTATCACTTGTAATTAGAAAAGAAGCGTGTAGGGATTTGTGTCATCTTATTTCTTGAGTTCTTTAAATTTATATTTAAATTTTAAATTTAGATTTAAAAAATTAAATTTAGATTTATTAATTGAAATAAATGATCATAAAATTAAAACAGTGTAAGGACGTTCTACTGCGTCAGCAGATGTCGGTCTTTCAGCCCCGCTTGAGTTTTTGCGTTATTATAAGAATGAAATGCAGTAGACTGTTATGATTTGTAACGGGTTCGACCCATGTTACTCAAACAACTCAGTTCAGGAGTAAGTAAATAGATAGAAAGTAAATGTCTGTGCTGTTTGGGGGAGGGCCGTGCTAATGATTTGGTCGGCTCTGTGTGTGTGTGTGTGTGAGAGAGAGGGGGGGGTCGCGGTCGTTTTCAGTGAAACAAAGGCTCAGCTGAAAAATGTTAGGCACATCAGTCACTTAACCCCCAATAAAAGGTATTTGAGTGTTATGATAGTTGTAATATAACAGATGCGCACTGAATACTAAACCTAAACCAGGCACGGAGATTAATGAACCAAGATAGCCCCCATACCCGTTTAAAAAAAATATATAAAAATACCAAAGAATATTATTGTGTATAGCAGTGGCGGCCGGCCCATAGGGGGCGCTGGGGCACCGCCCTCCCTGATAAGAGGGGCTATAAATCTAAAATATATTTTTACAAATTAAGTTTTTAAATTCGGTTTATCCACCAGTATGTGCCTACATGCGATATAAATAACATATACAACATTTCCCACCTAGTGACATTCATTCACCAGTGAATTTCCACAGACAGACTTGTATCGTTTCTGTCATGGGGCTCTGAGAAAAAGCGCCCCTGAGTGCAGCCAAATAGCCCATCATTGACTGTTGCTAGGGTAAATTAATAAATATGCGGACAATCAGTTTCTTGGAAATTTATGGTCTTGGGGCGCTGAAAATTCTGCCCCAAGCAGCAGAAAATACCGCGAGATTTGAGTTTTTTTTTCTTTTGAGGCGCCGTCAATCAGAGAGAGGTGTGGTGAAAAAGTCCATATGGAAAATTGCATCAAGTTAGCTGTGCTAGGAAAAATTAGCATAGCAGCGCAGCTGGATGAAGGACACCGCGTCGCGGTAAGAAGGCACAATGAAGAGGTTGATAAGAATCGTCATATTTTATCTAAACTCATTGACTGTATTAAGTTTTGTGGTGCTGATACTTAATCAGTATTTTCACCAGCCGCCACTGGTGTATAGACTGATTAAAAACAATGCAATTTACGCTATCATAAGGAAAATCTCAAGTTCTTCCATTTCAAGGATTAAAAAAGGTAACAATGTCAACTTTAGAATCTAGAATCCAGGAGATTAAAATTACACAAATTGAAATCACTGAAAGTCAGCCTCAGATTCAAGAGGTTTTTAAAGTGGGGAGAAGTGCATTTCAGTTCCTCTGAATGTATAGGTGAGAACAGCCGATTCACACCTGGGGAGGGTAAATAATTTGTATTTGAATGTTGTCTGGCATTGTAAAGCACTATAGTGACACTAAAAGAACAACCCAGGATTAATAGGAATTCTTATACTGCATAAACATTATTTAGCACAAAAAAATTCCTCGCGCTCGGGAAAACTATGCGTGCGGTTGAGCGCTGATTAGACTATAGGAAATTAAAGCGGAGGGTTTTTATTTAGACTATAAAAAAATTAACCTGCGTCTATTTTTAGGCGTGCCAGCTGCCACTTTTTAGTTAGAAGTTTTCAATACAAATCTTATAATGCCCACATGACATGACGGAATAAGGCACGGCTGGTGATGATTGGGGTTTGTTGGGTTACAGTGGATTTTACTACGCGGTGTGAGTGCAATGGCCATCCGTCCGCTCGCGCTGACTCTGCTCTCCGCGGATGGCCGGACCGGCCCCTCCCACCTCTCGCTCCTTTGAAGTCCCTGGGGCGCTTCTGCATTGTTGCACGCGCGTTGCATACACAGCGCATAGTAAAATCCACTGTAGCCCAACAAACCCCTAGTATTTTATAGCGCAAGCCCAGGCAACGATAGCAACGATAGCTCACCAGTCATGTGTAATTCTGCGGTCCCGCTGCTTCGCATGTCTAAAAGGGAGGCCGCCTAACTAGTGAGCGAGGAGCGATATTGATTTGGGCGCACGCCGTGACAGGCTGAAAAAACTGTTGTCAGATTAATGTGCAAAAACTATATAATAAAACTATATAAGACTACATGCCTTTATAAGACTTAACTTTTATTTAAGCGCACTCACAATAACGAAAAAACGTTGTGATTTTGTAAGTGTTGTGATTTTGTAAATGTTGTAAGCTGCGCTGTTCTGTATTGTTTTTGGTGAACTTGAGCGCGTCAGAAAATGAACACAAAGTTTTTTTAAATGGTCAGAGTCAGTCTGCTTGCTGTTTTTCCGACGCTTTCATAATCATTAGTCTACTTCTGCCGGTGCGCTCTGGAAAACTCCATGCATGCGGCTGAGCGCTGATTAAAACTATGGAGTAAATTAAAGAGGCGAATCACGATGCCGAATCGAAGTCCTGAGCCCAAACCTCATTTAAATTAAATCAACAAATATTATAAGTAAAAAACAATAGCCCACGTTTAGAAACCGTTTATAAATTCTTTCCGACATGAGTTGGCCCGGTGTTATGCGCAGAGCGCCAGGAGATTTCCTGAAGCTCCGAAATCGCTGGGCATGTTTTCTAAATAGACACTATCTTTAATAACTGATGGAGGTTTTGAGCTGTATACACACGCATTCCTGCCTATACAACTCTTAAAACTACACCTGTAACGCAATAAACAGTAATATTTCAAACATTCTGCAGGCTGATATTTGGAGAAAGGAAAGAATAATGAATAAACCAGTTGTTAGGTCAAAATATCCCTACATCTCATATGAGCCAACATGAGCAACTCAACAATGTGTTTAAAGTACCTAAAATAATCCAGAACTTAAATAACAATAAACCGATACAGAGATACGTTATATAACAGCCACTACTGTATTTACTGCAACGAGCGAAAATGTCACTTTGCGCCACCTGGCGGCCATTTTACGAATGATTTTGAAATGCAACTGATTTATTTTGGCCGCTGACGTTTTTACACGGCGGTGAGCGCGACGGTAATAACCATTCCAATTGATTAACTACTGTATGTATGTTTGCCCTGCCTCGTGCCCTAAGCTTCCTGGGGCCTTATGTACAAAGACTTGCGTTGAATTCATACTAAAACATTGCGTACAGACAAAGCTGTAAATGTGCGTATGCAGTAAAGAAATCTGATGTATGAAACACTGCGTACGCGGAATCCCACGCATATTCTCTTTGTACATCCGAATTAACGTGAAATTGAGCGCACTCCTCTGTATAAATATGTTAAAGCAATGGCAAAAACAAGCAAGAAGAGAAACTTCACAGAATGTGAATTGGAGGTGCTCCTATCGGAGGTAGACAGGAGAAAAACTGTGTTATTTGAAAGTTTGTCCTCCGGAATTAATAACAAAATAAAATAAAAAACTTAGCTGGAATAATATCTTTAAATACATCACTTACCAAGAAGCCACCCATCGCGCACCCTGCCACCCTGGAGCCTCATCCCAACCATGCTGTTTGTGAGGATGAAAGAATCATGGGTTGTCCCAGGCCACGTTGCCACAATATTTGTTAGGCACATTTGAGCATCACATATTATTTACACATTTATTAATCGGAAATGTTTCCGATTTACGTATGCAAATTCGTCTTCAGATGGCGCCTTTATAGCATTGTGCGTGCAGTCGATCGCTCTGATTACATTAGGAAAACCGGCGTTTGCTGCAAATTGTGCTTTAATGTTTGGCTGGTCAACTGCATGGTATGGAAACCTTATATGGACTACCTGCTAGACATGCGGATGATCCCGTCCCATGCAGCTGGCATTGCATGGCTCACGACTGGCTTAACCCCGAGCGGTCTGCCAGTTCCCTTTGGAAAGAACCAGTTGCCAGGAAACCAGGCGTTGTCAGCACCTGCAAGGGAACGGGTAATGCGTGGCTCCTCGCTGTCTCTCTTTCCAAATTTGGACCCAACTCAGCACAGAGCTCCAAGAGGATAGCTCTTGAAAATCTGAAACGGATAATAAGCCAGTCATCATTGTGGGCCAGAAAATCACTGTGATCCCTAAAAACACATTCCCTTCGGATTTGGCCATTAACAATGTCCTCTAATAAGGCCAACAGGGTTGTATACATTTGCAAATGCTTTTATATGTTCTAAATCACATAATTGGTAGAAAAATATTGTGTCACTTAACCCATTTTATCAATTATAAATTAATAGCAATGTTTTTTTACATGTGTTGGTGCGATACTTTGTAGTGTGCAATTTAACATAATTGCCTCTAGGAAGTCGCCAACGGAAATAAAACAAACACACACAAGAAATACATGTACGCCAGACATGAAGTTGGCGTGAAGGAACGCACATTCTCGCGTTAATTTCACTGTTAGTTAATCCGACCGTGAGCGTAAAAATTGGCGTAAGCAAAGTTTTTGTGCGTACGCAGCGTTGATACACGAGGCCCCTGGTCCCCGCGACCTGAAACCTATCCCAGGATAATACAGGATAAAGCAGTAAAGAAGATAAGTGAGAATACTACTGTTGAACAGTGCAAAATATTTACTGAAATACATTGTTTTCTGTAGCACATTACTGCTTTAATGAAAAACAGTACATTGCTGTCAGATTGTGGGTTTTTTGTTAACAGCAATTTTTACAGTATATATATATATATATATGTATTCGCATTCCAAAACACTCGTAAACCAAATTTAATTTACCCATAGGAAATAATGGAAACTTAACTTATTTGTTCTACAGCCCAAAAAATAAATACATAAATATAATTAATACAAAATATAAAGTAAAAATAAAACAAATTAACCTGTACTTTACCTAAAAAAAATAAAAAATAAATCCCGACAGATAAGGGTTTTCGTTTGTGCACGCAGGGTGTATGTGTGTAAAATGTGCACACACACACACACACACACACACATTAACGGATAGACCGTTTTTAAAACCGTTTAAAAATTAGCAAGGAACATTCCTAGTCACACTCACGTGAGCGCATACTAACAGGATCACTGCTGTAAGTAAAACAACAACAACAACAAAAAAAAACAAATTAAACAGCTCCTCACCTTTGAAAACAATCGCGACAGAGAGAAGTTTGTGTGTTTATTTGGCAACCTGAGAGGAGGGGGGCTGAAGGGGGGCTCGCTTGCGTTTACGGCCCCCCTTCTCTCAGGTTGCCAAACAAATACACAAACTCTCTCTGCCTTACACAGACACAAACACACACACTCAAAAACACTGCAGGCACTAAGACCCAGCAGGGTAGACGATAGGTCTCGGCTTTACTGCTCGCCTTCTCTCAGGTTGCCAAATAAACACTAAGCAAATAACACTAATAAACACAGCGTGTGTGTGTGTGTGTGTGTGTGTATTCACCCAGCAGGAGAGGCGATTACCTACATTCTGCTGCTGCAAGAGAGAAAAACCGTTGGCTTAAGGCTGATGTAATGCTCGGTGTTAAAACAAGAAGCGCATCCGTGAAACATGATACTCGGTGCTCGTAAACTAAGACAATGCTCGTTTTTCAAGTCAGAAATTATTAAAAAATTGTTGCTCGTCTTGCGAAACACTCGTAAACCGCATTACTCGTAATCCGAGGTTCCACTGTATATATATATATATATATATATATATATATATATATATATATATATATATATATATATACGCACACACACACACACACACACACACATAGTGTAACTGTCAGGGTTAACCCCTAGAGGGCGCCTTGTGCCCAAAGACCATTTATGTGTTTTTGTTGTGTTTCATTAATATAGGAATGATGGGAGCTCTAAATAGCCTGTTTATGTTGAGCTTGTTGGAAGTTTTTTAAAAACACATTTTTTCAGAAACAAATTGGGCATTAAGGGTTGGGTTGGACCCCTGCATAGTTCTTAACCACCTGTAAGAAACGAACCACATTAATGAAGTAGAGTTTTCCTTTTCTGTCATCCCACAGGTATTCAGGAGAAAGTAACTTGGTGGGCTTGTTGTACAGGAAGTACCTGTTGAAGTGAGACTCTTCCCGCCAAGTGAGACTGCTTCGATCTGATTGGCTCGGTCATCTTCATGCGACATGTCTTCACTAGCTTGTGCATGTTCTCGAGGCGTCCTCTGATGACAGTACCACCATAGTAGTAGTCTTCTGCATCTAAAGGTATGTAAGCTTAAGATTTACAGCGCCACTCGTATGTGAACTTTTCCCAAGAAAAAACAAAAAGGCAGGCCTACAGCATGTCAACAAGGTCCCACAGAGACTCCGCCACCAGTGAACATAGAATTTGGAGTCACTCGAGGCTGAATGTGTAGTCTGTCTTGCCAGTGAGTTCTTCTTCAATTAGTTTTTCATTCATCTCCATTCTACCGAGTGAGATTTTCTGACAGCGGTTCGAGCCTGCTGTTTTTATGACAATCAACTGAAACCCTTTTCCCAAGGTTAACCCCGGGAACATCTGGAAGATCTGTAAACAGGTAATAATGCACTCGGTAGCCCACAAAAAAGTGCGGCTCCGCTGACTCCAGCAGGTCCTTCAGGAAATGTACATACCTGCAGAAAAATATTTTGCTTCTTAATCATAAATATTCTTAATCATAAACATTACCGAGGTATTTAATGGTGTTGCTAGGCTAATTCAGTATTATATACAGTGTGTGTAAATGCTGCTGTTTTAATTAAAAATTTAGAGTACAGATACAGTCTAACCTGAATCACTGTCAAATCAAACCTATCCTCCCACCAGATTGGTGCTAACCACTGGGTTGTTGTCGCAATGTCTGGCCAACTGATAACACACACACACAAACTTACTTTTGCTGTCTTAGTCACTTAGTTTATTGGTAGGTATAGACAGGTGGCAAATTTAAGAATAATTATGTCTTTGTGCAGTTATTAATTGCTTATTTTCACTTACCTACTACTCACACTAGGCTGTGGGCAAGCAATTCTAATACTAAGACAAATATTATTATTATTAGTAGTAGAAGTAGTGTTTTTTACTTACTAAACTTAATCAAATAAATTCACTGTTCACAATTATTTAAATTTAACAAATAAACTTTTATAGCACATTTAGCAATAAACACTGAAAGCAACTTTAAAGAAATTTGAATGTAGATGTACATAGATTCTCTGATTAGCAAGAGAGTGGTAAAGAATATCACTCTAAGACATTTTAAGAAAAAAAAAAAACTTTTAAAAGAAAATGCCAAAAATAAATGTTCTTCCTGTCATAGACAGATCTTCCTACTGTATACACGCACTACGCGCGTTGCTTACTTACAGTAAGGCCCCCCTAAAATAAAATGAGCCCCTAGCTAGGGCTCAACATTAGCAGATGTTAATTGGCAGGAATAACCACAAAATGTGTCTGGGCAAGTTTTTTTTACGAGAAATTTGTCATACGTTTGAGCAAATATGATAACATAACATGTTCATTACTATTAGGAAGTAAATATTATAGCAACAATATTATGATTGTCACAAATGTCTGAGTTCTCACTTTTAAAAGAGTATATTTCCTCACTGCTTCTTGCACGCACACACTTTGTATTTACACTCAATGAACTGCATTCTCTCTTGTCATTGCATTGTAGGTTACACAATAACATTGAATTGTGCATATGCTGCCAGATAATGCTGAAACCCCACCCAGTCAGCTAATAAAGATATGTCCTAATAATATCAGTACTAAATCTCATTCTGTTTTATTGCTGTTATTGAACACCTTAAATGTTATTTTAGTTTAAAACAATGTTTATTCAAAACAGGTTTTGACAATTTATATGGTTCCTTCCTAGGCTTCCTTGTATTTAGTAAAAAAAAAAAAAAAAATACTATATAGGTTCACCATACATTAAATCTGAACTGATATTATTTGGACATTTCTTTATTAGCTGACTGGGTGGGGTTTCAGCATTATCTGGTAAATACAAAGTATGTGCGTGCGATGTGAAGATTGATGAGTTTTTTAATCCATGGCAGTCCTACTAAAAGGCCAGGCTCACTCAGCCAAGCTGTTGCATTCTTTTTCTCACTTTCTATTTATCCTTTTATCTCTCTACATTTACGTTTTATATTTAAGCGCCATATTTAAAATTCAATGTTTACAAGAGGTATTTCATTCAATAAATGTATGATGTTACCAAAGCCAATGAATAATCAGGCTTAAGAACTGTGATCTCAATATTAACCAAATTAAGGCTGATTTTTTGCCATAATTGAATAGCCCTAGTTCTATGACATGTCATATGCTGTTGTCTAAGCAGGATTGAAAGTTTTCTTATTCAGTCATCTAATAAAAGAAAAACCTAGTATATATACAGTGGGGCAAAAAAAAGTATTAAGTCAGCCACCAATTGTGAAAGATAAGAGAGGCCAGTAATTTTATTTTTATGGTGGACAATGGTTATGGTTCCAATTCCACCTACATAACTTATGATCACGTTTTTTTTATATATATTCTGTGGACATTCTAAAGACTCAACCCACTCTTTGATACAAACAACCAGGCCATGCCCAAGGCACTGAGATTATACTTTTTCCCTTCTGATGTTTTATTTAAAATGCAGCCTTGCAATTTGCTGATTAGCATTTGCGATAATTATTCTACGTTTTTATATAGTCTGGCTTTAATGAAATTGTGAGTCATACAACCTAAGTAGATAATGTTAGCTACATAGTTTACAGAACAGAATAACCAGTGCTTGAAGTTTATTTAAAAAAAAAATTATTTTCCTGCATTTTCCAACATTCTTGTGGCTTTTCCTTGCTCATTGACATCAACAGGACTCAAGTTCATGTTTATTTTCGTTTTTTGCCAAGTATTTATTAATGTTGTATGTTATGGATTTAATGTTGCTGACTATTGGGCAATTTATAAAAGCTTGGAGTGGCTTCTCCAGGATACAGGCAGTGGTAGGTCACCCTGCCTTCTATTGCCACAATACAATATATGTGGTTCAGTGCAGTGAATATTGTTCAGAGCTCTATACTGGTGAGACAAAGCGTCATCTTCATAATAGAATGTATCAACAGAAGCAGCAACACCCTCGGGCCGGATTCTGCAGTACACCTTCTCCTGAAGAAAAAAATACACACATACTTGTAACAAAATGTATGAATTTTGGACAGAGAGGATAAATGGTCAGAGTGAGGAGTGAAGAAGGTGGAAAATCCTTATCTCAACAGTGGTGGATAATTTTCAACTTACCTTAGACTGAATGAGCTACTTGGATGAATAGTGAAACATATTTACTGAACAAGATAGAAGTACAATTGACATGACTCAACTTCCACATAACCTCACCTGGATGACTGAGAAACTTTACAGACATACTTAAGTACAGTAACAAAGAAATTCAATTAGCTTCCACACCTGCTGGTATGTCTATGTATTTAAATTACTGTGTTCTCTTGTTCTTTACAATGTTTACACTCTGGATGATTACCTCTAATTATTAACAATCCTTCTATTGTCAATCTTGATTCTGTTCACCATGTTGCCATCTTGCTATTGTCTACACTGGCTCATGTTGATTGTTGCTTGCCAAACCTGTGCCTGTACTATGACATTTATTTTAATATAATACATAGCTCAATACCTCCATCATTAATGACAAATGTGGCCTCTTTAAAGCATAATAATAATTTATCATTGTGGAAAAACACCCAATGTACGTGCATGTCATTCAAAAGTTCTGACGCGTGTTTTTCTTGTTACACAGTGTCACTCGCGACTCCAGGCGTCCGTTGATTTCTTTGTCTCTTGTTTTATTTTCAACATCAAAGTACAACGGTTGTTACAGTTTCTTGCATAAATCCACTGTAGTCACGACAAGTCGTTTGCTGTGTTCTGTAGCTTCAGTAGATTACAGTTACAACAACTTATTTTACTGTATCTTTTAGCTTACATAATCACGGTCAAAAGCTTGTGTTCTCCACACCTTTCTGTATCCTTCCGTGTCTTAACAACAACTGAACAACTAACGTGCGTGATAGACATGCAGCTACACAACTGTGGGATGATGTCACAGAACAACTTATGAAATGATGTCACAATACAACTTACGGGTATAATGCTAAATGCTTAAACTAATAAACTTAATGGACTTCATGCTTAATGCTTAACTAAAAGACTTAATTTTTAATGCTTAATAAATTGAAATGAAATAAACACAACAACAAATCACAAGAATGAAATATGGCCCTTACACCCAGAAAAATTTAATTTTTTGAAATGAATCCAAGTCCTTGTTTTCTGATTTGATTTATATTATGTATATATTAAGTTTAATATGTTGTTGAAAAGAGTTATTGAATCAATGCCCAGGTAAATTATTTTTTATTTATTTTATTTTATTTATTACAGATGGGGCATTTAAAAATGAGCGTTTTTTTTCTGCGGCATGACGAAATTCTTCCCACTAACTGCCGCGCTATTCTGGGAGTCCGCGCCTTGCAATTTACATCCAAGTGTTGTACTTCACAGAATTTCCACCAGGTGGCACATGGAAGAACTCATTCAAAGTCTGCAATGTATAGTATAGTCTATATGCACATGTAACTTAGTGATTGTGTGAAAACAGCCACAATAAATTTTGAACAAATAGACAGTTTCTTATATATTGTGACGGGGGCGGGGTTTCGCTTGGGAACCATCATGCTTTGCGGGAGGGGCTGTTATGTGTTCACCCTGTTGGGAGAAGGTATTTGGTTTAGTGGCTTCAGCCAGGATATGTGTGATGTGTGTGTGTTGTTATGCTGCTGGTTCACCTGTGTGAGTCTAATAAAATACTCCCAGCCATTTGCATTGGGCAGCAAGTGAACTAACTCGTCTCTCCACCATCCTTTCGGGCGTAAAAACGCTACAATTGGTGTCAGAAGTGGGATGGAGAGTCACGAGTTAGAGCGCACCCCGGAGGAAATCCGGAGGATCCAAATAGGCCGCCGAGTGGCAGAGCAGCTGCGGAGGAAGAAGACCCTCCCTGACGGGGCCAGCGCGGGCAAAGAGCGGCGACCGGAGCGGAGCGGCGCGTTCCAGGTTCCGGCATTGGACCTCGGAGAGGATTCCTCCAGTGACACGGCGCCGACGCCGGAGCAAGCTACAGCTCCGTGCCTTGTCCGCCAGCGAAGCGACCTACAGCTGCGCCTGCCGGCCTACAACGGCGCCGGCGATCCCCACGCGTTCATCGCCCAGGTAGAGCTAGCCGCCAAATTCGCGGGCTGGTCCCCGGCGGAAACAGCCGTCCGGGTGGCCCTCTCGTTGGAGGGTGACGCGCTGCGGGCGTTGCAAGATCTCCGGGCTGATGAGCGGGAGGATTGGGTGAAGCTGCAGCAGTCGCTCTGTTTCCGCTTCGGCGCAGGGGACCGTAACGAGGCCGCGGGCGAGGAGTTGGCAACCCGCGTGCGGAGCGCCTCTGAGCCACTAGGGGCGTTCGCCATGGACCTGCGATCTCTCGCGCGCCAGGGCTACCCGGATTTCGGACACGGCCAGCAGGAAGAGCTAGCTCGTCGCGCGTTCCTTCGGGGAGTCCGGCCGTACCGGCTTCGCGAGCACCTCCGGTTAGCGGCACCGGCGTCCCTGTCCGAGGCGCTGCGCGAGGCCGAGCGCGCCGAGCCCATCTTGGGTGAACACCGCGGCGAGAGAGCCGAGCGATCTTCGGTGGCTCGCGGCCGCTGGGTAGGTGAACCTAGCCGGGGACAGGGCTACCCGTCACGGCTAGGCCTCGACCCAGCCTCCGAGTTTCCGCGACGCCGCCGAGGCCAGGGACCGCCAGACCACCGCTGCAACGTTCTCCGGCCGGAGGACAGCGTACCCCAGCAGCCGTTAAACTAGCTTCGGGGGGCGCCGAGGGGAAACCGCCTCCCACCGCCATCTTTGTTTCCCCAACTGCCGGATTTAACTTCCGGTCGGGACGTGTCGGAAATCGCTTGGGGGTCTATGTGGACTGCGGCCTGGACAACGTTTCGCTGCGGGCGCTCGTGGACACCGGCTCTACAGTTCCGCTGCTGCGCGGGGGATTGTTGGAGCGTGGAGAGCGCGGTCGTGTGCTGCCGGACCCGGCCGTGAACATTCGCACCGTGTCAGGGAGTTTACTGAGGATACGGGCCTGTCGCACAGTGCGAATACAAGTAGGTGCAATCATTCTTTTTCACCCATTCTTTGTGGCGGATATAGAGGATGATTGTATCTTGGGATTAGACATTTTGGAAAGGTGGGGTGCGGTACTGAATCTCGCGGACGGGACTCTGCGTGGTAGTTTCGGTTTAGCTAGGTTGCTAGTGCCCAAAGCGCAGCCGGACGGGTTAGTAGCACGCACCAGGGGGGCGGAACTTCCGGTGGACGCGCCATGTAAACATCCGGTAGCTGTCCGAGCAAGAATAATGGCCGAGCTGATGCAGCGTAGCAGTGTGGGGCTAAATCAGACGCAGACCGACGCCGTGAAGTCCCTTTTGCACGAGTTCGCAGATATTTTCGCAGTAGATGAGCGCGAGTGCACGCATACCGATTTGGTGCAGTACAATATCGATACAGGTAACGCCGCTCCTGTTCGGTTACATCCGAGATGCCTCCCGTTAGCTAAACGAGCTATAGCCGAGCAGCAGCTGCGTGAGATGGCCGACTCGGGCGTCATAGAGCCAGCATCCGGACCGTGGTCTTTACCCGTTGTACTTGTGCGTAAAAAGGACGAATCGTGGCGGTTTTGTGTGGACTACCGGCGGTTAAACGAGGTGACGCGTAAAGATTCTTATCCGTTGCCGCGAATAGATGATGCGCTGGAACACGTTGCGGGCTCGGCGTGGTTTAGCTCGTTGGATCTGCGTAGCGGGTACTGGCAAGTAGAGCTCGCCCCGGAAGCACGACCCAAAACCGCGTTTTCGATCGGACAAGGGCTATGGCAATTTCGGCGCATGCCGTTCGGCCTCTGCAACGCTCCCGCTACGTTCGAACGGTTGATGGAGAGAGTATTGGCAGAGATCCCTCGCAACCGTTGTGTCGTCTACTTAGACGATTTATTGGTGCACGGCAAGGATTTTGCGGTCGCGCTAGCTAACCTACGGGAGGTGTTTCTAGCTATCCGGCGGGCGAATTTGCGGCTCAATCCCAAAAAGTGCCAGTTGTTGCGGCAAGAAACCGTCTTTCTGGGACACGTCATTAGCGCTCGAGGGATTGCCACCGATCCAGCCAAAATTGCCGCGGTACAGAATTGGCCTGAGCCGTCAAATGTGTCGCAGCTACGCACTTTTCTCGGGTTAGCGTCGTACTATCGCCGGTTCGTGAGGGATTTTGCTACGATCGCCAGCCCGCTGCACGCTGGGACAGGGAGCACGCGCGTGCGTTTACTCGGTTACGGGAAGCTCTGGTTACGTCGCCCGTTCTCGAATATCCTGATATAGCTCGTACGTTTATTCTCGACACGGACGCGAGCGATGTAGGGCTGGGGGCCGTCCTGTCTCAGGTTGCCGGGGGCAAAGAGCGTGTTGTCGCTTATTTCAGCCGCGCGTTGTCTGGGCCGGAGAACAATTACTGCGTCACGCGGCGCGAGCTGCTAGCGGCCGTCGCGGCCCTTAAGCATTTTAGGCCGTATTTATACGGGCAATCCTTCTTGCTGCGGACCGATCACGCTTCGCTAGTGTGGCTGCTTAGTTTTAAAGAGCCCGAGGGGCAGTTAGCACGTTGGCTCGAGCGGTTGCAGGGCTATCATTTTACCGGTTAGCACCGAGCGGGAAAATTGCATGCTAACGCCGATGCGCTATCCCGCCGGCCGTGCAGCAAAGAGCGTTGTCGACACTGCGAGCGGGTTGAAGAGCGTGTGGGTGGTCACGACATCGAACACACCCCGACCCCCGGGAACCAGAACATTCTCCCTGCGCAGTCTTCCGAAGCCCCCGTCGGTAATCGGCTGTCCGAGCCGGCGTGCAGCCGAGTCACTGCGGCACCTAAACCATCGCCGGTGGTCGTTTCGCCTGTGTTTCACTCGCAGTTTCACCGACTAGCGTTGCGGGGGGGTTTACTCTACCGCCAGTGGGAACGGCCGTGTGGCGCTGGCGAATCTTTTCAGCTGCTGGTGCCGCGGACTTTGTGGGCATGTGTGCTGGGGATGGTTCATGGGCACGCAGGTTCGGGACACTTTGGGGTAACTAAGACACTGCGGCGGTTGCGTGCTCGGTTCTACTGGCCGGGTTGTCATACTGATAGCAAACTTTTTGTTCACAGATGCGATGTCTGCACGGCAAAGAAGGGCCCTACCCAGCGCTCACGAGCACCCTTGCAAGACTTTCGGGTGGGGGCGCCCATGGAACGTATGGGCGTGGACATTCTGGGGCCGTTTCCCATCTCGGATCGCGGGAATCGTTATGTGCTGGTGGCCATGGATTATTTCACGAAGTGGCCGGAGGCGTTCGCTGTTCCGGATCAGAGCGCTTCCACCACGGCTCGAGTGCTGGTGGATGAGGTGTTCAGTCGATTCGGCGCCCCGGGGCAGTTGCACAGCGATCAGGGGCGTAACTTCGAGGCGGAGGTGTTTGCGGCGGTGTGCGAGCGCCTCGGGGTGAAAAAGACCCGCACCACGCCCCTGCATCCACAAAGTGACGGCCTTGTGGAACGGTTCAACCGAACACTCACCACCCAACTCGCCGTGCTTACCAGCGACCGGCAAAAAGATTGGGACGAGCATTCGCCTCTCGTGCTTTGGGCGTATCGTACAGCGGTGCAGGAGTCCTCGCAACTGACGCCAGCTGCGTTGATGTTCGGTCGTGAGTTGCGCACGCCTGTGGATCTAGTGTTCGGGTCCCCTCCACAAGTGGATTTACCCACGAAACCAGGTGTGGAGTATTTTTGTTCATTAAAAGACAAACTGTTCCGTGTCCCCGAAATGCCGCGTAGACACTTGGCAGACGCCGGGGTTAAGCAGCGCCGTGTGTACGATACGCACAGCCGGGGGCGAGACTTTGCTGCTGGGGAGCAGGTTTGGGTATATTCCCCCGGAAGGAAAAGGGGGCTCTCACCTAAGCTTATGTCGCACTGGGTGGGCCCCTGCACGGTCGTCGCACAGCTCTCTGATGTGGTCTATCGGGTGCGGTTGGCGGGGCGGTCGCGACTGGTCGTGCTCCACCGGGATCGTCTGGCTCCTTATCAGCCCCACGCCAGGGCATCGTCGGATTCTGTGGAGGCCAGTCCGCCTCAGGAGGAGGGCGACGGGCCCCCTTCCTCCGCAACCAGACTCCGGCGTTCCCAACGCCGGCGCCGACCACCGTCACGTCTGTTGGGCTGTTGGACACAGCTCGGGTGGGGGCAGTGTGACGGGGGCGGGGTTTCGCTTGGGAACCATCATGCTTTGCGGGAGGGGCTGTTATGTGTTCACCCTGTTGGGAGAAGGTATTTGGTTTAGTGGCTTCAGCCAGGATATGTGTGATGTGTGTGTGTTGTTATGCTGCTGGTTCACCTGTGTGAGTCTAATAAAATACTCCCAGCCATTTGCATTGGGCAGCAAGTGAACTAACTCGTCTCTCCACCATCCTTTCGGGCGTAAAAACGCTACAATATATATATATATATATATTCTTTCTTCTTTGGGTTCCGTCAAAGTTGCATGCATTTTCGAAAGCGGAGCCACGCGCAAAGTCACAGGTAATTTTTTATTACTATCTATCTATCTATCTATCTATCTACACTGAAGGATAACGATGAATCGACATTTTTTATTTGCTTTTCCAAAGCTGTTGCAATAAATCCTAAGTCTGTTTTATGTGACGGACGTTTTTGCCCTAACTCTCCTTTCTAATATGCATGTGTATGGTATGTATTATAACATATAAATAATGTCAATGTTTGCTACAGTACAGTATTATTTTTTTATATTAAACATTTTTTTGTATTTCAAGAAATTTTCTGTAGGCCTATTTGCATTTTTCCTAGCTTTAATCCTTATGTTTAGCACATATTAATGCCTAATACAAATACTATTAGATTCTATTCACACTTAGTACAAATGGTTTTGATACAATGACTTTGATAACTACAAGTATAATTACAAGTGCAAATAGCGATACTGTAGTTGTCCTACCTATTTTACAATCGTTTGAGCTGGTGATCCGTTTTTTTTTTTTTTTTTTTTGTAAATGCAGTTAATACCAAAACATTAGGAGGGGAGGTCCTAAAATATACCATGCTGTATTAAACTAGCAAACTACAGTGTATGCATTTGCAGTTTGTGTAAAATTTGTTTTACACATTGTTGAATTTAATCTCACAACAGACATGGAGGCAAAGACATTCCATAAGAAAGTCGCAGTTCGCGCTAGCAAGAAGCAAAGGGTAAGAATTTATTTTTATTTACACCATTTCTTATTAAGTTTGTGTTGTACTTCTGTTTTAACATCAAAAATGCCCTATAGAAGTCCGGAAAGGAGAACAAACCATGCCTAGGCAGGAAAGCAACAGCAGCAACTGGGCTTGTAAAAAAGAAATCGGTATGTACAGTAATTGGTTTTATATTAACACTGATGAATACTCATGTACTGTTTATGTCAAAGTTGTAATAAAGGTATTAAATTACTGTTAAACTTGGATTCTGGTGTCCAGCGTGGTGAAAGTTTTGAAGCAGGATTTAACGACTTTGACAAGAAAGCTTCTGAATTTGGAGGTGAGGGTTGGCTGGTTGGGGGAGCGTTTGAAGGAAAAAGCACACCAGTCTCAGCCACCGACAACAGATAGGGAAACCTCCACAGACGGCGATCCCGCATTGATGTCAACTCTTTTGGAGACTCCCACTTTAGACAATGGCCCGAAGCACACTGCTGCAGGAAAAGTCATTGCCGCAGAAGGCATTAACTGGATCAAGACTCAGGCTGAATCCCCTGATATGAATCCTATTGAGATGGTATGCCATGCAATAAAAAACTATATTAGAAAAACAGCAAAATCAACTAGAAAGATTGATTTAATTGCTGCCACATTTCTGGTTTAAAGAACTAAAAGATACAATATGCAACAACTACATAAATAGACTGTTTAAAGTTCTTCCAGTCGTGGTTAGTGGGGTGGACAGACGAGAATGTAGTACAGTAGATGTACAAAACACAAATTGAAGTGTAATCTGTCTTAATCTGTATTTCTGCCTATGTAACCACTCAATAAAAACCTTACTATAATGAAAACGTGGTCTAATTGTATTAAATAGAAATATAAGTAAAAAAGCATCTTCAGCTTGCTCTTTTAGTTGGAAAATAGCATATTGAACTGATTAAACTAACTAATGACAAGATTGTGAAAATGGTGGAGAGTTATCACAGATCGTCTGAGCAACGTTTTTTACATGTCGAACCGGTTTTTACATGTAAATTACATTTCGCACCTCATTGGTGGAAAAGATGGAGAGAAGAGCTTGCGTCAAGACCATACTAAAACTTCCCCCAATTTAATCCACTAACAAACATTATGCAGTCTACAGTATATTGAAGCTGTGAGGCAATCAAGGTACAATATTAAATAAGATCAAAACAGATCAGTGTATCAAAACTATTATAGTATGAGGAGGCTCCTGTTTTGCAAATCACTTTGAATGAAAAAATATTTTTAGTTCAGGAAAACTTGGTCTTGGACTCTTCATTCCACCTCGTGACTTTCCTTTCAATCTTTCTTTATTATTTTAAAGGATAATTTTCCAACCAACAAAAATCTTAAAAACTTGCGATCTATTTCCGAACCATCTAGGCCAGGGGTCGGCAACCTTAATTATTCAAAGAGCCAGTTTGACCCGTTTTTTTGCCTAAAATATCGCAGTTGGAGCCACAACAAGTGTTCAGCGAAATGTATTGTTGGGGGGGTGGGGGAGACACGTTTTATTTTAAATTTACAATAGCAGCCGAAAAATATATCACCATAGGAGCACGTCTTTGGAGCCGCAGCAGAGAAATGAAGGAGCTGCATGGTTGGCGACCCCCGATCTAGGCTATATATTTAAATATATAAATATATATTAAAAGAAAGATTGACACAAACATAATAAAACTCGAACCAAAACCAACCTAGTCAATAAAACCTCACAATATAAAGTTATAATATTGAAAACTGAAAATATTACAGTAAATATAATTTCCGCACATTTACTTTAGTTGCTTGTTTTAACCTGCGCCTGAGAACTGTCACCTGGTCTTGTGTTTCCTGCGACATCGCGTCTCTTGAAATCTCAATAAAACCTCCGCAAGCTCACTGCTGGAGCTCCCACGGCTTTTCAAGTCTCACATGGAGCTGGATTATTGTGACCCAAGGCCGCAAGGAGGTAAACATCACGACCCCTGTTCCCAGCCGGGGAAATTCGCCCAGACTCTGGATGTCCAGACTGGATGTCACAGAGGACTCCCGCCTGAGGCCGTGCCCACAGAGAAAGCTTGGAGGGGCCAGTCCCAGCACAAGCCTCCCTGCGCAGAAGCTGCTGTCTACGTGTGCCCACCAGATCTGCCACTTTGCTTACCACCACCACTCACCAGCCTGTGCCCACATGCCAGCGACGCACTGCCCCCCAGATCTGCACGTGCACGTGCACATCACATCTTTCCTTCCCTTTCTTACCATCCTCCCTCCTTTAACCCTTTCCTTCCAAACTTTTGTTAAATAAATTATTACTTTTCCCTTGATAACTTGCTTTGTGTTTGTGCTTTACGGTGCTTTCCGTGCAACAAGGGTCGAACCTATTACAATTTTTTTTATAAATAAAATTTTAATACATTTTTAAATAAATCTCCAGTTTGACATGGCTGAACACGTCCACAGACACTTTTCAATTCAATTCAATTCAATTTTATTTGTATAGTGCTTTTAACAATTGTCATTGTCGCAAAGCAGCTTTAAAAGAACAATCAAAAGAATTATGTATGAAATGTAAGTGTGCAGTAAGTGTGATGAGCAGATTGTCCCTGGTGAGCAAGACGCAGGCAACGGTGGCAAGGAAAAAATCCCTAAAATGGTAATAGAGTAATCCTTCTATAGAGAAACTACCGAGAGCATCCTGAGCAGCTGCATCACTGTCTGGTTTGGGAATTGTGCCATATCGGACCGCAAGACCCTACAGCGAATAGTGAGAACAGCAGAGAAGATCATCTGGGTCTCTCCCCTCTATTGAGGACATCTACACCACACGTTGCATCCGCAAAGCCACCAGCATTGTGGCTGATCAGACACACCCCTCCCACACTCACTTCACACTCCTGCCATCTGGAAAAAAGGTACCGAGGCATTCGGGCACACACATCCAGACTGTGCAACAGCTTTTTTTTCACAAGCTATCCGTCTTCTCAACAAAAAGGGACTGGACTGACACACACACACACACATTATCACTTAGCTTAACTCAACTACCTCAAAACATTGAGACTGGACTGACTAATCAACACGAGCGCAAACACACGGACCTACACCACCAAACTATCGTACACACCAACCTGTAAATGCTCTTTTGCACAATATTCATTACTGGACTACTTTTCGCACTAACTTCTTAACTTCTTAATTCTTGTCACTACCTCTACACCTAATTATTATGTTATGTTGTCGCACTGTCACTTTGTTGCTTTTGTTTGCACATTTGCACGTGCACTTTATGTTGTCTGTAAAAAACCTAGTAGATAGTCTTCCTTAGTTAGTTAGTTTTTGTTAATTTATGTTGTAGTTTATGTTAGGTCAATCTGTCTTGTCTCTGCTAGCCAGCTAACTAGGCCTCTTAGTTAGCTAGTTTAGTTTTTCTGTTAATTTATGTTGTAAATTTATGTTGCATGTAGCACCTTGGTCCTGGAGGAACGTTGTTTTGTTTCACTGTGTATATGGTTGAAGTAACAATAAAGCCTACTTAAACTTAAACTTAATAGGAATAAACCTTGAGAAGAACCAGACTCAACAGGGAACCCATCCTCATTTGGGTGAAACAGAAAGCAGTAAATGATCTGCATTTATACTGTGTTAGGTGGCAGGCAGTTGAGTTATAACAGTTGATGTTAATTAATGTAAATATTGAGTCCAGGTAGTTAACTATCGAGCAACCGCAGCCAAGTCAAGTCCGCAGAGAAAAGGCTGTCAACACCAATCGAGGCCAGAACCGTCTTTATGTTAAAGTGAAACCATCCCCAGGAACAAGACGCATTCCAAAGAGACACATCCATGCGAAGAGATCTTTTATTGACAGCCGATTGAGGAGATCCTGCTATTTTAGTGCTATTAGATTTTAGTGCTGCGTTTGATACCATAGATCACAACATTCTTATCTCACGCCTTGAAAACTGCTGTGACATTCTGGATTAAATCCTATCTGACCAACAGAACCTTTTCAGTGAGCTTAGGTGTTTTTTCTTCCTCAGAGGCTTCACTAACTTGTGAGGTACCACAGGGTTCTATCCTGGGTCTTATCCTATTTTCTTTATATATGCAACCTCTGGGTTCCATCATGAACAAATACGGAATATCTATTCACTGTTATGCTGACGACACTCAGATCTATTTGCCTTTAAAGAAAAAACACACTAATAATGTCATCAAGTCCTTTACAACTTGTTTAGATGACATTAAAGCATGGATGTCTCTAAATTTTCTCAAATTAATTGAAAATAAAACTGAGATTGTGGCCTTCGGAAAAATGGATTCCTTGTGTGCTCCTGGCAGTGACTTTGCTCCATTAACGAACTACTGTGAACCATTTGTAAGGAATTTAGGCGTAATATTTAATATTGATTTTAACTTTGATAAACAAATAAACTCAGTGGTTAAATCTAGTTTCTTCCAACTGAGAACTTTAGCTAAGATTAAGCTTTTTTTATCATTCACAAATTTTAAAAAGTAATTTACGCTTTTATTTTATCTCGACTTGATTACTGTAATGCATTATATACAGGAATCAGCCAGTCATCTTTTTTTCATCTACAGCTTGTCCAAAAATTCTGCTGCTAGACTTTCAACTGGTACACGCAAAAATGACCACATTACTCCGGTATTAAAGTCACTTCACTGGCTTCCTGTTCGCTACAGGATTGATTTTAAAATCTTATTACTTGTTTTTAAATTACTAAATGGTTTTACACCTCTGTACATCCCTGAGCTTTTACAACCGCATACAATACCAAGAAATCTTAGATCCACAGACCAATTACTCTTTTCTGTCCCAAGGTCTAGATTAAAGCTCAGAGGTGACTGAGCGTTTGCTGTTGCTACGCCTAAAATATGGAATGGTTTACCATTTAATATTAGAGCAGCACCTACATTAGAAACTTTTAAATGCAAACCGAAAGCTCACTTCTTTTCCTTGGCTTTAACACCTGGCTGAGACATTTGACCCTCTTTTATTTCTTTTAATTTTTAATTTTACTTTTAGTTAATTTAATTAATTATTTTTTTTTTATTAAATTGTTTATGCATGTTTTCATTTGATTACTGTTTTATTAACTGTCACTAACTGATTTTTATAGTTATATTTAATTTTATTTGCCTTCATTTTATGCTGTTTAATTCTGGTCGTTTTATTTTTATCATTGTGCAGCACTTTGGTCAACTTCGGTTGTTTTTTTAAATGTGCTATAAATAAACTTTGACTTTGAGATCTCCAACCAGAAGCGGGGCAACAGGATGGTTCAGACAGGTCCGGAGGGCAGAGCCTGGCGAACCTGGTGTGCTAGCTATTTAGCGGCGCGAGCACAGTCCACCCTGGTGATTAATATATGAAACTGATATAGTGTTGTCCACCTGCACTAAGACATGGTAGTCTCAACTGCTGGTGGAAGTGCTTTAGGGCGAGACATAAAGCTATCATTTCAAGGCAATTGATGTGCCGCGCGAGAAGATGGCCTCTCCAGCTCCCTTGGGCTGGACAGTCATCTAAGACTGCCCAGCCCATGAGTGAAGCCTCTGTCGTTTAGTATAGCTCATAGTCTCAGAAGAGGCCTAGTTAATCGGTGACAATCCAGAGCCCAGGCCAGGGAGCAGACAGACAGGCTAAACCAACCGTCTGCTAGCTGCATAGAGTCGTCACTCAAGGTTCACTGTATTGAGACTGTGTCTGTTCCCCGAGCTAAAATCAAATTTAGAAAGACTCAGAAAGTCTGTTTTAGTAATCTAATTAACATAAAGACCACAAACTTGGATCAGACTGAATGCGCAGCCGGCACCTCTGATCTGAAGCTAGGACTGTTAAATATTAGATCTCTCGCATCTAAAGCAGTTATAGTTAATGAAATTATCACAGATCAGGAGTTTGACATACTTTGTTTAACAGAAACCTGGATTAAACAGGACGAGTATGTAGCTCTAAATGAAGCTAGTCCTCCTGGATACAGCTACATACACCAGCCTCGGTTAACTGGTAGAGGAGGAGGCGTCGCAGTTATTCACAATGATAATTTGACTATTGTACAAAAACACAGACACAAATTTAATTCATTTGAAATTCTTTATAGTAACATAAGTGTATTTAACTATATTAAGTCAGCTCAGTCGATCCCGCTAATCGTCATTTACAGACCTCCAGGGCCGTACTCTGAATTTCTTAGTAAATTTGCAGATTTCCTTTCAAACCTAGTCGTTTCTGTAGACAGTGTTAATTGCTGGAGATTTTAATATTCATTTTGAAAACCCAGAAGACCCTCTGAGAACAGCATTTATGTCCATACTGGACTCGGTAGGAGTAAATCAGTGTGTAGTAGGACCCACTCATAAAGCAGGTCACACTTTAGATTTAATAATATTATTCGGATTAAGTATAAGAAATTTATTCACAATTCCACTATCTGAAGTTATCTCGGATCATGTAGCGAATAACAGGGCTCCCATAGAGAGAACAGTCAATGGATCACATTCCTGAACACCCTCTTCCAGCATGCATGGCACCATCCTGATAACCTTATCTGGTTTGCTATCTTAAGGGGGACGTCTGTAAAACTAAGAAACTCCACAAGGCCAGATGCTTTGAAGTAGACCCCGAAACTGAGGGTGTAAATCGGCGATCCGGTAAACAAAGAAGACAGTTTTACAGCTCCACCCCAAGCTGGGGAGGAAGAGGCCTCATCACACCTGGACAGTCTCTTGACCTCTGGAAGACATGCCTTTTCATGAACAAAGGCATACGGCATGGACACTATTTTAAACATCTTTAAAGTGTGCCAGTAGGGCAAAACGTATTTACATATATTTACTCAGTTCCTTTTATTCCTGTGTATATGTTTGATTAATCTGCA
Organism: Clarias gariepinus; assembly: GCF_024256425.1. Taxonomy (NCBI): domain Eukaryota; kingdom Metazoa; phylum Chordata; class Actinopteri; order Siluriformes; family Clariidae; genus Clarias; species Clarias gariepinus. The sequence goes on from NC_071123.1 coordinate 24,316,307, forward strand.
TAACGTTCAAGGTGTAATCAGCATTTACAAACCTTTTTATTAGATAAAGGCAGGAATGAGTGGGTAAGATATGTAATGTTTGGTGTCAATCTCAAGCTGGCTTTATTTCAAGAATGTTGGTGAACATGGGTAATTGGTAGCATGAACAGAGCTCATGCAAAATTAATTTTTATAAAGTATTAAAAACTCCAACCGGATGGGTCACACGTGACAGCCGAAACACCTGGCTAATTTATGCATGGAAGGAGGAACCACGTGAGGTGTGGCTAAGCCCTGCAATCACATCCGATTGGATAAATCACCTGTGGGACGGACTGACCCCCAAGGGACAAAAACCCTCAGGAAGTCCACAGTAGGAGAAGAAGAGAAGTTATCATCACAACTGCAACCTACAACATCTTCCAAGCAGCTCGGGCTTCCGCCCTTGCGGGCGCTGCGCCGCCGCTGCTGGCGTCATCCGCTCTTCAAGAACTCTCAACGAGACTTCGTGCCAGAACTCCAAAGTCCCGCAACAAAGGAGACCTCAGGAGAAGTTCCAGAGCGCAGCCATCGGTAACCAGGCAACCAACGCCTCACCGAAGGGCTTTCCTGACTGACGTCATCTCTACAACAGCGCACCAACCAACCAGCAACGCCGTGATTCCCTTCGTTGGAGGTGAACCAAAGGATGAGAACGAAACGTAACGCAAGTAAACAAACAATGCTGCATTCCTTGAAGTTGGTGCTCGTTTCATAACTAAACCGTAAGATTGAACCCAAGACTCTGCTCTTGTGACTTTCGTTGATCTAGTAACCAGTACTACAATAACTTCATTCATTTTCACTTGCCAAATTGTTTGTGTGTATGTGCGTGTGTGTGTGTGTGCGCGCGCGTTCAAGTAGTGTAGTTTCATGTATCGTAGATTAGTCAAATAAATTCTCGTTTCTTTATAAAGTACTGTTGTCTTGGTCATGTATTTTAAAGTCTAAACATTTGCCCAGATCGTGTTACCTTGCTCATAAATTGCTAAATACTAGATTTTGTGTTATAGCCGTTGGCCATGTGATAACCAGAACTGGTAAGATACACTAAATTGTGCTAAACGCTGGACGGGTAGTCAATATAGTGTACGTTATAAATTTTGATTCAATTAATCAAATTAAACCAAATCGTTAAAGATTCGATACAACTCTGACCCAGAGCTAAAAATTACTTATTAATGATGACGGATGCGTTGGCATTGTGTTCACATTAAAATGTCTATATTTATTGGTGGACAATGCAACCGTCATTCGTTGTCTTGATTATGTAAACCCTACGTATTAATGATGAAGAATGCCGGAAACTATTCATGGTCATTATTATGTTAAAACTCTACCTATATATTATGGTGGAGAATGCCGGCAGCTTTTCATTGTCATTATAACGTTAAAACGCTACATCACTATCTTGTCTCAATTCAAGTGTGTCACAGTAATAATGTACGCACAGCGCCGCGCTACCGTATGAAACGTACATTTACATCAACTACCAAACAGAGTTTTATCAGTAATCTCCCAGAGTTCCCAACTTCGATTAGATCACCGTCTGACCCCACAGAACTCGATCAGGCGACTGAATATTTAGAGTCAACATTTCGCTATACCTTAGATAATGTAGCTCCAGTTAAAAGAAAAATTATTAGAGATAAGAAACTTGCTCCCTGGTATAACGATCACATGCGCACTTTAAAACAGACCGCTCGGAAATTAGAACGTAAATGGCGTCAAACTAAATTACTAGTATTTCAAATAGCATGGAAGGAGAGCATCCTGAACTATAGAAAAGCTCTTAGTGTAGCTAGATCAACATATCTCTCCACTCTTATAGAAAATAACAAAAATAATCCTAGATTCTTATTTAATGCTGTAGCCAAATTAACCAGAAATAAGACCACTGCAGAAATCTCCACAACAACATCATGCAATAGTGAGGACTTCATGAACTTTTTTAATAACAAAATTGTAAATATTAGGCATAAAATTGAGGTTTTGAAACCGAACAATGTAATTGATGCAGATGTTAATCTAGCCATGTCAGATCAGAACCTAGAATACTTTACTCCCCTTGAAGAGAATGAACTAATTTCACTCATCTCTTCTTCAAATTCATCAACCTGTATATTAGATCCTGTACCGACACACTTTCTTAAACAGATAGTACCAGCAATAACACAACCCCTGTTGATAATAATTAATTCTTCACTCAGCATTGGTTATGTTGCAAAATCTTTTAAATTAGCAGTTATTAAACCAATAATTAAGAAACCTGACCTCGACCCCTGTCAGCTGTCCAGTTACAGGCCAATATCAAACCTCCCCTTTATCTCTAAGATTCTGGAAAAGATAGTAGCGGAGCAGCTATGCTCATATATACATAGAAATGGCATACATGAACTGTATCAGTCAGGATTTAGGCCTCATCACAGTACAGAGACAGCACTCGTTAAAGTAGTAAATGACATTCTATTGGCCTCTGATCAGGGTTGTGTAACTATGCTTGTATTACTTGACCTCAGTGCAGCTTTTGACACCGTTGATCATAGTATTCTTCTTCACAGATTAGAAAATGTAGTAGGAATTAAGGGTACAGCCCTCTCCTGGCTCAGATCCTATCTGACCCATCGTTATCAGTATGTAGACTTAAATGGTGATTATTCTGCATGTTCTCTAGTGGAGTTTGGCGTTCCGCAGGGTTCAGTTTTAGGTCCACTGCTTTTTTCCCTTTACATGCTTCCTCTGGGCAACATAATCCGTAAGCATGGTATTAGTTTTCATTGTTATGCTGACGATACACAGTTATATGTCTCAGCAAAACCTGATGAGAAAAAACAGCTTACTAAAATTGAGCAATGTGTGCAGGACATAAGAAATTGGATGCTAATTAACTTCCTTCTGCTAAATCCGGATAAGACAGAAGTTCTAGTCATAGGACCGCGTACAGCTAGGAGTAAAATTTTAGATCACACCGTAACTTTAGATGGCCTTTTTGTTCCATCAAATGCAACAGTGAAAGACCTTGGTGTGATTATTGATTCCAGCCTTTCATTTGAAGCACATGTAGATAATATTACCAGGATAGCATTCTTTCACCTCAGAAATATTGCCAGGATAAGAAATTTATTGTCGCTAAACGACGCAGAAAAACTAGTTCATGCTTTTATCACCTCTAGGTTGGACTATTGTAGTGCCTTACTGTCTGGTTGTTCAGCTAGATGCATAAATAAGCTTCAGCTAGTCCAGAATGCAGCAGCGAGAGTCCTCACTAGAACCAGAAGATACGAGCACATCACCCCTATCTTATCTTCACTCCATTGGCTCCCTGTGAAATTTCGCATTGATTTTAAAATACTACTCTTGACATATAAAGCATTAAATGGGCTCGCGCCGAAGTACCTGAGCCAACTGCTAGTGTCTTACGATCCGCCACGCCTACTTCGATCAAAGGATGCAGGCTGCTTGTCAGTACCGCGTATTATGAAAAATACAGCTGGGGGCAGAGCTTTTTCTTACAAAGCCCCAAAATTATGGAATAGTCTTCCAAATAGTGTTCGGGACTCAGACACAGTCTCAGTGTTTAAGTCCAGGCTAAAAACCTATTTATTTAGCCAAGCATTTTTATAAATAGATTTGCCATAGGTAAAGGAGCAGATCTGGGGGACTCATGGACGTAGAGTATCATGGTGAACTGGTATGTTTAGATGCTGTCTTCCTCACTCTCATTGATCACTCAGGTTTGCTGACGGTGAGGTGATTGTTTGTTTTACATGTCAGGAAGCCCTCATGTTTGTGTTTCCTTCTGGCTCTCCCTTTTAGTTATGCTGTCATAGTTAGTTCTGCCGGAGTCTCTGCTTGCACTCTACAGTTAATATACATTCACATTATACATTGTGTGACTGTGACCATACCTAACTGCCATCTCTCTTCTTCTTCTCTCCCCCCCCTCTTTCTCTTTCTTCTCTCCTCCTGTCTCCCCCTTTCACTCTTTCTCTCTCTCTGTCGAGCTACACATGTTGTTCCTGAGCTGCCAGTGATCCAGACTCCCTCTGCCCTCCGGACCTGTCTGACCCATCCTGGTGCCCCGCTTCTGGCTGAAGATCTCGTCACATGGATGCCCCGTGTGTCTCTCTGGGATGCGTCTGGTGTCTGGGGATGGTTCTCTCTACCTAGAAGACGGTTCTGGCCTTGACTGGTGTTGGCAACTGTTTCTCTGGGGACTTGACAGTTCGATGATCATGACAGTTCATGACTGGAACTTCTTACAAGTCTACCTGGGTCTTCAATAACTACTTGGACTCCATATTAACATCAATTAACATCAGCTATTATAGCTGAACTGCCTCCCACCCTACACACTGTATAAATGCAGATCATTTACTGCTTTCTGTTGCACCCAAATGAGGATGGGTTCCCTGTTGAGTCTGGTTCCTCTCAAGGTTTCTTCCTATTACCATCTCAGGGAGTTTTTCCTTGCCACTGTCGCCCTCGGCTTGCTCACCAGGGACAAACTGACCATTTTTGATTCATACAAATTCACATTTCATACAAACTTAAATAATTCTTTTGACTGTGTAAAGCTGCTTTGCGGCAATGAAAATTGCTAAAAGCGCTATACAAATAAAATTTAATTGAATTGTCGTTAGCATCTGCGACGACAAGAAGAACTTAGAGTGGGACCCAGAGTCAGAAACCGGGGTCTAAACCACATAGGAAGGGTATGAAGCACCTGGTGCGTAGCCCTTAGTGGGGATTGGCCCTAGAGTGAAATCCCTGGTTCTTAGCCACAACTGAAATGCTCTCATGTGCAGAAGGCCCATAAGTGTCACCGTGGATACAGCTGCCATGTGAGGTAAGATCTCTGAAATTGATGGTCACTTTCTAGTCTAGCTTGATTTCCTTGAGGGTGTTGAGAATGGATTCGACACAAGCGGGAGACAACTGTGCCCGCTTATGCTCGAATCCCATGTGACACCCAAATATGTTGTCCTCTAAACAGGAAAGAGCACGCTTTCATGGCGTTGGATCTCAATCCTAAGAAACAAAGATGAGCTAGGACGACATGCTGATGTCGAAGCGCTAGCTACTGAGACTGGGCCAGCCAGTCATGTAATTCAAATACGGATACTCTGGAGTCGTAAGAGGCAGAATTACATCCATGTATTTTGTGTATGTGCGGGTGAGAGAGCTAGCCCAAACGGAAAGACCCGATACTGGTAAGCTTCGCCCCCGAAAGCGAACTTCAGGAACCTCCTGTGTTGTGGCAATATTTCAATTGAATTATTTTTAGATAGCGGTAAGGCCTGCGAAATCAAAAAAGCCCCCCGTTCCTCTTGGGAACCAAGAAATACCAACTGTAGTAGCCTGACTCTATGTCTGGTAGGGGAACATGTTACATGGCCCCATTTCCCAGCAATTTCTGTCAGCAGATGCACTTTCTGTGTCTCATGGAAGTGGAGACCACGCTATTGAAACGCGGAGGGTGATGTGAGAACTGAATCCTGTAGTTTCTCTCTACAGTGCTTAGTACCCAAAGAGATATACCCGCAGTAGCTTCCACGCTGCCAGTTTCTCAGAAAGGGGCAAAGTCTCGGCGGCTTGGTTAAACAGGGGGGATGTTAGATGTTCAGCATCCTGAAACATGGCAGGAAAGAAAACAAAGAACTAACATTTTATTGGAGACTGGTGTTGCCCGAAACACCAGTGGTGGCAAAACAAGAACAACGATTTCCTGGGGATGCCAGGGAGAACACTTCATTCTTTGCGAAGAAGACAATATGCTAATCTGACCTCTTTTGAGGCGAATTGCGCGACGCACGCCAATCTTACGAGGGGGTGCCCGACTCAAAATACACTCTCCTTGTGTGTTTCATGCCTCGCAAGAGTCAGACCCAGTCGAGACTGGGTAGCCGACAGTCCTGACTCTTGAGCACGGCGGGAAAGGAATTTCCAGAAGGCTTGTTTTATAACTTTGCCACATGAACCTAGTGGCGACGAGTAAACGACATCGCCAAGTAGGCTAGAAGGTGAGATGGGGGCATTAAGGAGGAATGCACAGTCCTTCTCCTTGATGCCCCTGAGATTCAACCACAAGTGCCTCTCCGCGGAAACCATCGCAGCCATAAAACGGCCGATAGCACGAGCCGTCTGCTTTCTTGCACGAAGAGACAAGTCTGTGGCCCGGCGTAATTCCAATACGCCCTACCTTGAAGAGCCCCGCCAGTACTCAAGTCTCTCAGCAGGTCAGCCTGGTAGGCGTGCAAAACCGCCATGGTGTGCAATGGAGCACCAACCTGACCTGCTGCCTGAAAAGCTTTTCCCTCCAGGTAAGATAAAAGTCTACACAGCTTGTAAGGAAGTAATAGCTTTTCAGGAAGGATGATGTCCCAGGAGAGAGATAGCCTGGAAGCGTCTCTTCTATCTGGGTGTCATCATATAACCCCGCGCTTCCACCTCGACTATATTTAAATAAATAAATACATTGATGGCAGGAAAACACGGGATGAATACAGCTTACTCCATGAAAGGGTTAACTCATATGGAGATCGCTAAGAAAAGGGGATTATTATTATTTTTTAAGTGCTTAGAGGCTATTACTATCTCTGCGGAAGCAAGAGAGGATTTTTTATCCTAGCCCATTCACAAGAAGCGCCAGGGCGCACTTGAGAGCGGACAGAGGAATTTCCCGATCCGATGAGAACGCATAAGAAATTAGTTTTTAAAGGGGTCATACAGGCCTACATGCACTTTTTTAAGCTGTTTGGACTGAACTGTGTGTTAGGAGAGTGCGTACACAACCACTCTACAATGATAAAGAGCCGCCCAGTGGTTTTCTTTTCATTTATTACAATAACATGCCCCTTCTGAAATCAGGCCAATCCCAAATGCCTGTCGATGTGGCGCCACACCTCAAGAGGCCGCTACTACACTAGTTGATTGACACTGGTGTTTTAGCAAAGACCCGCCCCGAGTGAGAAGAAGCTGTCGGCCATTGTTTTTCGCCGCTGGAGCAAAATGTCGCCTAAGCGAGTGTGGTGTACAGTTGTTGGGTGTAATAGCATACACAGCAGTTGTCTTTCACTACCTAGGGTTAGTGACCTAGGGTACCTACCTAGGGTTGGGTATCTGAGCCACTGAGGACGCAGTGGCTGAATTTAATTTTTAAAGCTAATGTCTCCGCCGATTTACCTTAATGCGTTCATGTTTGCGATAATCATTTTTCACCAGACTGCTTTATACTGGCTCAGTGAGTAATTTATTTTTCTATGACTCTTTGCAGATCGCCTTTTCTAATAATCACAATGAATGCGGAGTGTAAGTTAACTTATACTCTCATAGAACATGGTTATGGCTTCTTCTCTATGTACATCCGTCTCTATATAATCCCTAATCACCCGTTTATAATAAACAATGCATTAAGGTGATTGTCTAGTTGCAAACTGTGTACGTAGTCGGAAAACTATATAATGCTTACCTTTGTTACGTTAGATGGTTTATAACGATGTCTGTCGAAGATTAAGAAGTCATGTAAACACATTAGTAAACACATCGCGTCCTTATCTCTCTCAGTAAGCTTCTCCGCTTTATGTTGTTGTTGCTCGCGGCAGCGTAACAGCCCATTAATTCATGCCCATGCAGTGATGAAAAAGACAAATCGAGTCGATGCATGTCCATTCTTTTAATTTCTGCGTTGTCAGGCGATATTACAAACTTCCGCGTAGGTTTCGTACTTAAATCAAACCAGAAACGACTAAAGAAAACAGGCTCAGGCTCTATATTCTAGCGTTTTCCAGTTTGGACGGCATTACCCACAAAGCACTGCGTTTTGGGCAATGCTTTGTGGGTAATGCAGTCCAAAGCATTGCCCGCACTGGACTACACTTCCGTGGCTATACCCCACGTGTGTTGTGAAGACACGCCCCACAGAACTGGGGGGGCGGGCTCAGCAGAGGTCATGAGCAATAGAATTAGCATGTACTGAAACAGGTTGCTGAGAACAGAGCTAGTTTTTACCAGGTAAAAGTAGTGTTTTTTTTACACAATCCTTTTGAATTTTTAATTAATGTATAATACAAACTTTTCATTAGGACCCTAAAGATCATATTAACATTTAATGAAAAATGGGATGTGTGGGACCTTTGAATCCGTCTCTCACAGCTCTGCCGGATGCATGAGTTTAAGCCCCAGGAATGCACGGCGGCTCAAAGCTTCTCAAGGAATGTGAGGCGCACGCGTAGCACTTAATCGAAGCAGTAGTGTCATGCACACTCAGTCCGCGACCGGCACTAGGACCCGGAAGTAATGTGGTCACGAACCAGGAAGTATAAAAAGGGTAAACAAACCACTACACTCTGCTCAGTCATTTGAGTTCGCCCATGTCGCCTCGGACCGTTTCACCGAACCGTGAGTACTCACCCTCTTGGGTTTACTTCCAGATTAAGTGTGTGTTTATAGGACGCGGGTTAGATTTGTGTCTCTCCCTTGCTCCCCATTTGTGAGAGTCCTTAGATCAAATAGCGTGATTATCCTGCCTATTCGTGTCACTCCGCGTTTGGGTTTACCATTCACGCTACAAAGGGCTAACCGCTAAAGCTACGTCTTCTGGTCTCCTCGGGTTAGTTCCTGACAGAATGACTGAGCCTTCCGCGGTAAACCCAGCGGATCACGCGTGTCTTTGCGATGTGGTGGATCGGCACGCTAATCGACAAGCTAACCGGAGATCTTGCTTCTCTGCGCGGGAGCATCCAAGACGTCGCGGCCTTGCGCCGCCAGGTGGCGGAGCTTCGGCGGGAGAACGCAGATCTCCGCGCGGCTGTTGCTGGCGCGGCTAGCCGGCCCCCCGCCGCGGAGGCCGCGGCGCCGCATCAAACACCCCCCCCCCCCCTTTTTCTCTCGCTTCCAGATAAATGGAAGATCTGGAGCTAGATCTGGTGGTTGAGTTCAATTCCACCAAATACTCCACCGATCGGCTACGCATTGCTCTTCTCGTCTGGTTGCTAACTGGGCAGGCAGCTGAGTGGGCCACGGCGGTACTGCACTCCGACTCAGACACAGCGCACTCCTACAAAGAATTCTCACGCCAACTACAGCTCACGTTTAAACATCCTGCTGGTGAGGTGGAGACCGGTACCAAACTTTATCACTTACGACAGGGAGGGTCGTCCGTGAGCCGCTACACGGCGGATTTCCGAACCCTCGCCATCCAGCCCACCTGGGGAGATGCTGCCCTCTGTACAACCTACTTCGAGGGACTGGCTTCTCGCATTAAGGACGAACTAGCCGGACAAGAGTTGCCCGTGACCCTGGCGGGTCTCATCCAATTGGCCCTCCGGATTGACCAACGCATGCTCTCGCACCCGAAGCCAGCTCCTCGGACCCTGCCGCCCTCCACGTCCTCGCCCACCTTCTTCACCCAGGCCCCGGCTTTCGACGCCCGATCTACCGTCACTCCTACAACCACCGGACCTGCCGGATCTCCACCTCCCGATGTGGTTAACACAGGAGCCGGGGAACCCATGCAATTAGGACGTGCCTCCTTGACCGCTGAAGAACGGGAGCGACGATTTAAGGAGGGACTCTGTGCCTATTGTGGGTCAGCGATGCACCACCAAGCTATCTGTCCAGTTCGACCGGGAAATGCCCAAACCCGGTGAGTCAGGAGGACCACTCACCGGGTCATATCCAACTCTCCTCCACTTCGACCGATTCCTCCCATCTCACGGTTCAAGTACACCTCCATTTTGGCCACAAACAAGTTAGGAGTACTGCGTTCATCGATTCCGGTGCCGCAGGCAACTTCATTGACTTCTCTAATGCCAAAAAATTGGGGTTAAATTTTGAGGCGTTATCCCAGCCGGTTCAGATTACCGCTGTCGACAGTCGGCCCCTCTCCACTAGTCCCATCACCACCCAGACTCGTCCCATCACCCTCATCATCGATAAACATCAGGAACAGATCAACTTTTATGTCACCCCCATCTCCTCTCCTCCAATCATCCTAGGTTTTCCGTGGCTCATCCAACATGACCCTCTTATCTCCTGGAGACAGAACCGGATTCTACAGTGGGGCGCGAACTGTGCCTACGGGCTGCGGCTGGGACGTGCTCTAGGGAGTCCGAGGCCCCCGATGTCGACGTCAACGCCATCCCCGCCGCCTATTGGGACCTGGCGGAGGTCTTCTGCAAGAGACGGGCCACTCATCTTCCTCCTCACAGACCGTACGACCTCGCCTACAACTTGGTACGCATCAGAGAGGGCGATGAGTGGAAGACGGCTTTCATCACCCCTACCGGACACTATGAGAGTCTAGTGATCCCATTTGGACTGTGCAACACCCCCGCCGCTTTCCAACATTTCATAAACAATGTCCTCTGGGACATGCTAGGCCGGTGGGCATTCATTTACCTGGATCACATACTCATCTACTCCCGTTCTGTTGATGAACACATCCAGCACGTCAGGGCGGTTCTAAAGAGATTACTTGCCCACCAGCTGTACTGTAAGTTGGAGAAGTGCGCCTTTCACGAGCGCTCCACCACGTTCCTGGGTTTCATCATCTCGCCCCAGGGTGTGGCCATGGACCCGCAGAAACTCGAGGTTGTGCGTCATTGGCCCCTACCCAAGACCCTAAAGCAACTTCAGCGGTTTCTCGGGTTTGCGAATTTTTATCGTCGCTTTATCCGGGACTACAGTACAGTTGCCGCGCCCCTGACCGCCCTGACTCGCCCATCATCTTCCCCTTTTCGACTAAACCAGACCGCCATCTCTGCCTTTAAGAAGCTCTGCTCCCTTTTTACCACTGCTCCTATCCTCCTCCACCCAGACGCCAGTAAACCATTCGTTGTAGAGAGGTGGGCGCTGGAGCTGTTCTCTCTCAACGAGGTCCAGATCAGAAACTACACCCATGTAGTTTCTTCTCCAAAAAATTCGATTCCACTCAACAGCGATACGGGGTAGGGGGCCGCGAGCTGTTGGCCATAAAGTGGGCTTTGGAGGAATGGCGTCACTGGCTCCAGGGCGCCAGGGACCCATTCATCATCTGGACGGACCATCAAAATCTAATCACCATCCGAAACCTCAAGCAATTAAACCTAGACAGGCGCGGTGGGCTCTATTTTTTTGAGGACTAAAACTTCCATCTCTCTTACCGCCCGGGGTCTAAGAATACCAAAGCAGACGCGCTTTCTCGTCTTGTTTGTGCCGCCTGGACAGCTCTATGTGCCCACCAACATGAGGTCAGAAGTACTCCAGTGGGGTCACTCCTCCCCCATCTCGGGACACCCAGGCATACGACGCACACTGCAGTTCCTCCAACGGGACTTCTGGTGGCCATCCATCGTGAAGGACGTCCGGGAGTTCGTTCAGGCTCATATTCATCGGTCCCTATCGCATCTCCCTTCGGATAAACCCAGTCACCTACCGGCTCCAGCTGCCTGCGGCGCTCCGAATCCACCCAGTATTCCACATCTCCTAACTCAAACCTTACATCACATCACCCATGATTCCACCCACCCCCCCAGCTCCTCCTCCCCGGATCATTGACGGTGGTCCCGCCTACACCGTACGCCGGATCCTCGACTCGCGCCCTCGGGGTAGAGGAATCCAGTACCTGGTCGATTGGAAAGGTTACGGCCCTGAGGAACGGTCGTGGATTCCGGCTCGGTTTATCCTCGATCCTGAACTTATACGGGACTACCGTCGTCGGGTATCCTCCACCTCAGGACCGTCTGGAGCCGGACCTGGACAGGGGGGTACTGTCATGCACACTCAGTCCGCGACCGGCACTAGGACCCGGAAGTAATGCGGTCGCGAACCAGAAAGTATAAAAAGGGTAAACAAACCACTACATTCTGCTCAGTCATTTGAGTTCGCCCATGTAGCCTCGGACCGTTTCACCGAACCGTGAGTACTCACCCTCTTGGGTTTACTTCCAGATTGAGTGTGTGTTTATAGGACGCAGGTTAGATTTGTGTCTCTCCCTTGCTCCCTATTTGTGAGAGTCCTTAGATCAAATAGCGTGATTATCCTGCCTATTCGTGTCACTCCGCGTTTGGGTTTACCATTCACGCTACAAAGGGCTAACCACTAAAGCTTAGTCTTCTGGTCTCCTCGTTAGTTAGTTCCTGACAAGTAGAGTGTAGAGATCGCCCTCCGATATGGATTATACACACGGAGGGACATCTCGTTCAAAACTCTGCCATTATCGATGATTTAAACACTTATTTTGCTGGTTAGATACAGACACACACACAACTAGGTGAAGACAAGAATCTGAGGAAGTTTTCGGTTCACTCCTATTGATAACCTGCAGGTGCGTCTTATCAGATGACGTCACCCGACTGAGGTTATATAAGCCAAAAATTTGGCGTGTTTGATACACACATGCTTTACAACCAGGAACATTACAAGATGTTCCCATAGCGTTTTCACGCAGCATGGGGTGTAGCCTTTGAAAGGGAACAAACTCGATGACCTCAGGGCCAAAGTAAAGTTACACATTTGGGATTGCAATCGCCTTTGTTTCACAGAGACATGGCTGAACCCAGCGGTGCCAGACCACGCCATCCAGTCATCTTTCTTGGTTAACTGCATGGACAAAACATGGGACTCAGTATTTCAAGCATTGTGTGTTTAATTGTAAACAACATCTGGTGCAGTAGCGCGAGTATTGTTCCTCCCACACGATCCTGCACACCCAACCTGGAACAACTGACCATACAATGTCATCCATTTTACCTTCCTCTGAAATTTACATCGGTCATAATCAGCGCCGTTTATATTCTATCTCAGGCGGACACTGACACTGCTTTATGCAAGCTGCATTTAGCACTTACACAGCACCAGACACAACACTGGGATGCTGCATTATTGTGGCGAGGGACTTTACCAACGCCAACCTCAAAGATGCAGCACCAAAATTGTATCAGCACATAACCAGCCCCAATAGGGGCGGAAGAACACTAGACCACTACACCACAATCAAGAATGGCTACAAGGCACAATCTTGCCTCCGGTTGGGAAAACTGACCATCCTTCTCATGCCAAAGTAGCTCAGTGGTTAAGGCATTGGACTATGGTTTGGAAGATCCCAGGTTCAAACCCCACAACCACCAAGTTGCCACTGTTGGGCCCTTGAGCAAGGCCCTTAACTCTGATGAGATAAAAAGTGTAAGTAGCTCTGGATAAGAGCGTCTGCCAAATGCCTAAATGTAAATGTAAAATATAAACAAAGGCTTAAACAGGAAGTTCCGGTTCAAAGAAAAGTTGCTGGACGGACCAATTAATAGTCGCACTACAGGACGCACTCGATGACAAAAACTGGGACATATCTGATGCAACTCTGATGACATCAACACGTTTACAAAAGTGGTTTTGGGATTTGTTGGGAAACTAGCAGATGATACCGTACAAAAAACGGCTATTAGAACACTTCCCAATCAGAAGTCATGAGTGAATAAAACTATCTGTGACGCTCTAAGATCTCGCACCGCTGCCTATAACGCGTCCCGTAAACGTTGGCAATATAAAAAAAAAACATCAAACAGAAAGCACATCACAAAAAAGAAATTGCTGACTAAGCCTATAAAAACTGAATGTAGAACCACATGGATGGAAACTTTATTATATATTTATTCACAAGGCAGGGCCCAGTCTTAATGCCAATGCAAATTAACTGGCCTTGCCCATAGTGTGTGTGTGTGTGTGTGTGTGTTTGTGTGTGTGTGTGTGTGTGTGTGTGTGTGTGTGTCCTGTGATTGATTGGCACCCTGTTTGGGGTATACCAAGGAGTCCAAATCTTACGGGCTTCAGGCTAACACCCAATCCCCCAACAAGTAACAATAAGTTAGTGAGTAAAGTTGATCTGAGGAGATTCATGGAAGGATTTTCCAGTACCAGTGATATCTTTGGTTATCTTTTAAAATCTTTATATTTTTCCACTATTTTCAGGACAGACAAGTGTAAGGCAGGGGCTTAGGATTGTTGATGGCAGTTTCCAGAACATTTTCCTCATAGAGGCTCAGCTCCACTCAAAATGTTTTATGCACAAGCAATGAGGAAACAGAATACAGCTGCAGCTAAATAAAAAAGGCCATTCACACCTTAGGATGAGAGGACCAGGGATTCACCTTGTCTCAACACTGGGATCAGGTAAAAGAATTTAAGGTTTAATTAGGTTGTCATTAATTGAGTAGTGCACTTTCTTACAGTGACGAAAATAGATGTAGACTTGGATCTATCATACAAGTAAAGAATATGTAAAGTACACCAAAGTGCAAGAGTGCATAAAAAAAAGAGAAAAAAGAAAGTGGGTGCTGGTTTTGCCAGTTTATAAAAACCTGGCCCCACAGTGGATGCGCTCAATGTAAAAACCTTCAGAGGTTAATCAAGTCAAGGTGAATAGTGCACGGGTGAAAAGTAAAAGTCAAGGTGGCTAAGAGTAACAATCAGAGTTCACTGAGAGATAGTGGCATGCATAAATTGACTAGAATCATCGGTAACAGCAAAACTAAAAAAATAAAAATTTACATGGAGTTGTGATAAACCTAACATCTACTTTATGTTAAAATAATTATGTCCCTAAGTCTAAAATTATATCCCTGCTTCAGATCCTGACCTGGATGGAAGCCCCTCCGCGACCCTCAGGTTATTGACAATTGACCTTTCCAAATTGCAGCCCCTTCAGCAGATCCAGTGAGACATACAGTAATGGACAAGGAACTTCAACAGGCCTCAGACTGCTGCAGAGCAAGCGCGTCTCTGTCTCCAGTTTCGTCACACATTCGAACCAAGATCCAGCATCCCTGAGAACCTCTTTCATAAATGGATTACAGGAGGACATTGTTCGAAAGGTGAAAAACATGTGCATCACCTGGGACACTTATTCACATGCACATTAAAAAGAAATAAGACCAGAGTCACAATGCTCAGCTGGCTACTGTATGCTGAAGATGGTAAAACAAACAACAGAAATACAGTACAGAAGACGCGGAGGAGGCAGAGGACAAGGCGGCTGTAGACAAACAGACAGCTATTTTGCATGCAGAAGTAAAAAGCATTGGACAAAAGACAGTCTAAGAAGGAACCAAAGAAAGGAAAAAAAAGTAGTAAGGTTCAGAATGAAAATTGACAGAGAATGAAAATTGACGGAGAGCAGACCCGAAGGAGAGGGTGAGTCAAAACCTTAAAGGATTTGCAATGAAAACTCGCTAGAGCAAACCTCTTCAACTAACCTTTCCGAACTTATTTTACAAACTATAGTAAGATTTTAAAAAGTGCAAGATCCTCATGGTACGTCATATAAGCAAATGCCTGTGTATATGCGGAATGCTGAAGGAGAGCAGTGCATGTTTTAGGTATATTCTGGAGCAGAAAACTTTGTGATATGGACTACTAAGTTAGGTATGCCAATAAAAATGAGTGGATGGTGCCTGAACTCATTAGGGGCATCTGGTGTCATGGTAAAAATTACCACCCTGAATTGTAAAACTAACCAAGGAAAAAAATTCTAATTTGCATTTTTGCTTTCTACAGTAGTTGTTACACTATCAATCCCCTGGGGTGTGATTTAATATATAAATTGGGACTAAGTTTGATTAGCACCCCAGGAGGGCTAAAAGTAGCGGAGCAAGATAAAGTATTTGCAGATTTTGTCAGAGGTTGAGCTGAACGGAATTGAAACCAATTGCAGGTAGACGGCCTTTGAGAGCTTTATTTAAAAGCCACAAAGAATTCTTAGAGTGCAGGTGCAACAGGAGCAGAGAAGATAAGCTGCGTGTGTGAATGAATAGGATAATCCCCTGTGATGAGAGAGGAGACGGGTTGATGACATTGAGGAAACTCCACAACCCTGGAAGTAGAGCGTGGAAGGGAATCTCCAAAAGGGAATGAGTCTTTAAATAAGGTAGCTTGGGCACGACCTGATGTTTGGAGCATGAATCCAGCAGAGAGTGAATGCCTGAGCCTGCTGACAAAACACTCTTGTTTGATGTTCATGAACGTGGAAGTGATCACAAGCACGCACCCACAGATTGCAGGGGAAAACGCTAATCAAGGTCGAAGGGGCAGGCAGGGTCAGTAACAGTTGTCCAGCAGGGGTCGTTGCATTTGGAAACAAAGATTAAGCTCTGAAGGTGAATACATACCTTCACTCTAGTGGTCAAACAACTAAAAATCAAGTCAAGAATCTAGGGGTGATTCTGGAGACAGACCTTAGTTTCAGTAGACATGTCAAAGCAGTTATTTTAAAAACATTGCAAAAACATAACATTACATAAACAGTGTGTTTACTGTATTTTTTGTTAACTACAATCTAAACATTATTGGCTGTTGGCATTTATGAAACAATAAATAGTTGTGTTTCCCCCTCATTCTTGTCAAACACAATGTCTGGGCCATGCCTCTATCACCAGCAGAGTGGATTATTGTAATGGTCCCCTCACCGGCCTTCCCAAGAAAACCATTAGACAGCTGCAGCTCTTCCAAAACGCTGCTGCCAGAATTCTGACTAGAACCAGAAAATCTAAGCACATCACACCAGTCCTCAGGTCTTACAAGGTTTTAGCCATTATGCTGCCCGCATAACCAGCTTCCAGAAGAGAGCAACTGTGCTAAAATATTAGTCACATTTAAATCTAGACTCAAAACTCATCTGTTTAGCTGTGCATTTATTGAACGTTTCCAGCGGCAATAGAATTCACGACTCTGTGCACACACACCTGTTTATACGACCTGAGAACAGTTAATGCCCTGCCTCTGCACCTGGATCCACTTCGGCAGCCAATAAGAGCCTGCCACTTATATTTTAACTTTTTTATTTTGATTCTAAATTTAATTTTAAAAACTTCATTGCAAACTTTTTTAATTTTTATTCAAAATAAGTTTAAGTTTTATTGCTATTTTCTATTTCTTTTTATTGTTTTCTATTCTTTTACGTAAAGTACTTTAAATTACCATTGTGTATGAAACTTGCCTTGCCTTGATTGGATCGCCATCTGACTCCACAGAACTCAATCAGGTGAGTGAACATTTAGAGTTGACATTTCATCATAATTAGTCGACATATCATAATTTTTCGCCGCGTTTTTGTCATATCTCATAAAAACAGTGCTGGTGTCTGAGCAACATCATATAAAAAGTTTTGTTATTCAGTTATACTACAATAAATAAAAAAAACTATTAAAAAATATATACTGTATATATAAACAGTCGTTTTATGTTCAGACAAATGTATTATTGGTCTAATCCGACTGCAAGTGAATTTAAAAGTTAATGTAGAGCCCTGCTTACTTGGGACTAAGCAACTATCAGTGGACAAATTTTGAGAAAATAGAGTATAATTATCTCTGGGAATTAAAAAAAAAAGAAAAAGTCAACTCAATTAGTGAGAACTTTTTTTCTAGATATGTTTGTGTATTGCTAGATAGCTTACCAGTCAAACCCAGACATGGTGTTTGACAAGAATGAGGGAGAAGCACAACTATTTCTTGTGTTTCATAAATGCCAACAGCCAATGATATTTAGATTGTAGTTAACAAAAAATACAGTAAAGACAAAGTTTATTTAAAGAGTTTTTAAAATATCATCACGGTTCATTTGTGACAGTTGTGCAAGCCTAATTTTTTGCCCTTGCTCATGTTTTTTCAAGAAATTTTTATAAAATAAAGATTGGTCAGGATAATTCCAGAGAAACCATCAACTATAACATAGCAACCAGCATTTCAACATTAGAGGAGAAGAACTCATTTAAGTAAACATATTGTGTGTGTGTGTGTGTGTGTGTGTGTGGAATCAGGCTTTAAGACTTTAAGAATGATTTTTAGACAAATTTGTAGAATGCACTCTAAAAAATAAAACTGTGCTGTACTCAATTTCTTTGGTGAAACATTTTTACACTTAAAAATATTGAGTAAATATAAAAAAAATATACAAATCATGTAAAATATACTTCATGAGTTGAGTACAAGTCAGTAAAAAAATTAGGTAGACCTGAATAACTATATTTAGTACAATGATGTACAAAATTAAGTAAATGTAATGAAAATCAGAAGTTAATGCAAAGTGAAAATGAGTAAAATAATTGAGTAGATATAATTGAAATGGAAGGTAGAAGATACTGAAAATAATATTATTATTTAACAAACAAATGTGCTACATTTACTAAATATTTTAACTGAATGAAAAATAAAAACAATACACACATTACCATTTTAATTAAACATTTATTTGCCAAATTTGACAAGAAATGAAGTCTAAACTCAACCTGGTTTACATGCAAATGACATGTAACAAGATCATAAACAGACAGCTGGATTTATCTTATTAGTAAACAGTCTCAAAAACAATACTTCTGCCACAAGTATTATACAGTTAACATGTGGAAAGTAGACTTTTGTATTATGCATAATGCTGGCACCTAAAAAAGGAACAATAGTATACAAGTAAGTACAAGTGTGACTGTTACTATAAAGTCTACCAGACTGGTAAAATAGTACTTCTGTTTAAATACATACTTTTTGGTCTAATAAACATCATCACACTGATCTACGAGTGGTGTTTAAGTCAAAGCGGGACTTAATTCTCTAAAATGAAGACGTAAAACTGATTTGATTTCACGTAGCCCATTGCTGGTAAAATTCCGGTGAACATTCCAGTGGATTGCTTTTACACAAAACGGACTGCTTTGATCACCAAAGGCATTTTGCTCTTACAGAACAATGCACAACCTCATACATAGAAAAAAATATAGAGAGAGAAATAAAGGGGGTGTTCTGTTATTTTGCACAATCAATGGTCCCGCTTTGACTTGAACGTCCCTTGTACATGTTTTTGTCCCTTGTATAAAAATGATACCCAACTTTATTTATGCATGACTATCAACAATATAAATTTTTTACTTTGGTTAATGAAAAAACTAGTATACTTGTGTGGAAAACTTGTATAGTCTAGACTTATTATAGGTAAAGTGAAATATTTCAAGCCTTGTTTTAATTTCTATCTTTGATTCAATGGTTACACATTTAATATTTCTGTAACATTTAAAAAGTTGACATTTACCTCCTGTTTTATCTCTATTCAACTTCTCTTCATTAGTGGTGTTGGTGCTGTGAAAAAGATATAAAAAATATATAACATGTTTCAAACAAACGCACAAAATCAATCAGTTTTAGTTTCTTTTACTTACATATCAGAACATACACAACATTGTAAATATAAATATTTAAATTTCATATTACTTTCTCCCAATTCTAAGTCTGAGAGAAATGTTGTATTTTCACTAAATCTTTATATTTCATAACTTTAGTTACTAGTACAGTACTTAGCACTTTTATTGTATAACATCTGCCGCTGCGTGCTCAGTGTTTAATCATGTAAAAATACTCACATACAGTAACGTATAAAACAGTGCACGAGTCCGGACACTGCACCTCATTTCTGCTGTTTAAACCGGATTTGTTCTGAGTTTCCTCCTTAAAGTGTCGGAGTGAAACGAGCAGACTCGCGGTTCAGTGTGTGAGGTGTGTAATGTTACACATGCGGTAATTATTTGAACATGTTAGTTTTATATCCTCTCCACAGTGGCGGTTGGCTGCGCAAAATCACCGCATTTGGCGGGAGAAATTCAAATATTGCGGCACAACCGCCGCCGGTTACACCGAGAAACCCGGAGGAAACCCGGACATGCACGCGCTGCTGCTCGGTGTTAAATCTCTCCTTTTACACCAGATTTTAAGTGTCTGTATTAACGCCGCTTTAGCTGAGCAGTTTGGTGGTTGGAACAAACAAGCTAAATCACACTGAACCCCAGGACTGGCCTGTTGCTAGCTATCGTTAGCTCTGGAGCTCGGCTGTGACAGGATTCAGAACAGTAACTCACACCCTATGAAGTTGTGTGTGCAGGCAGACAGAGTCATTATTACAGTAACTTGTGTTAGCTGTTTACTCACCAGGATTTGTAAGGAATGTTCCACAATGTTCCAGGTGCTTCATGTCCATTCTCACATCCTCACAGCCTTCTGGTCTCTGATGTTACACCAGACTTCCCATGAGCACTTGCAACTGGCAATTTACTCAATTATTTAAGTTTTTGTTGTTAAAAATAAAGAATATTGAGTTGGAATAATTTATAATTGTAGTTCTTGAAAATAATCAGTACAATTACTCCATTACCAGATATTTTGATTGAAATGTATCAAAAAATATTAAGTGCATGTTAAAAATATAATTCAGTTAGTCAAATACTGATTTTTACTAGTGAAGTAAACTTAAATTATAGTGTAAATTTAAGACAAAATGAATAATTGTTTTTTTAGGCATTTATTTTGATTTGTCTAACTCAAACAATCATGTATGTGACTTTTAGAGATTTTATTAAGGTAACATAACTTTTTTATAACTGTGAAATTTACAAGGAATCATTTTTAGGACCGTAAAAACCTCTTGGATCTGAGGCTTTTCTGTAGACTTTCAGTGATTAAGGCCTCTTTTTAAATTTGTGTAAATTAATTTTCTGGATTCTAGATTCTAAAGTTGACATTGTTACCATTATTAATCCTTGGAATTGAAGAAATTGAGATTTTCCTAATATAGCATAAATTGCATTGTTTTTAATCACTCTATACACAATAATATTCTTTGGTATTTTTATCTTTAGCCGCCACTGGTGTGTTGACCTACAGTACAGGGTGCCGGTGGAAATTGGGCTACTGCTGGTCGAAGAAGGAGAGGAGTAAGGCATTTTTAAAAGCAGAGAGAGTTGAGAAAAGGCAAGAGTTTAAGAGTGATAGTAGGGACTTTGAATGTTGACACCATGACAGGGAAGGGAAGAGAGTTGGTTGATATGATGCAGAGAATCAAGGTGGAAATACTGTGTGTCCAGGACACTGGGTGGAAAGGTAGGGTTCAAATTGTTTTACCATGGTGTGGATAGGAAAAGAAATGGAGTAGGAGTTATTCTGAAAAGGGAGTTTGTAAGGAATGTTCTAGAGGTGAAGAGAGTATCAGATAGGGTGATGAGGCCTAAAGCTGGACATTGAAGATGTGATGTTGAATGTTGTTAGTGGTTATGCCCAAAGGTAGGATGTGAGTTAGAAAAGAAGGAGAAATTCTGGAGTGAGTTAGATGAAGTGAAGCAGAGCATCCCCAGAGGTGAGAGAGGGGGTTATTGGTGCAGACTTCAATGGACATGTTAGGAAAGGGAACGAGTGATGAAAATGTGATGGGCAGGTTTGGTCTTCAGAACAGGAACGTAGAAAGACAGATGGTGGTGGACTTTGCAAAGAGGATGAAAATGGCAGTAGTAAATACTTTCTTCCAGAAGAGGCAGGAACATAGGGTGACATATAAGAGTGGAGGCAGAAGCACTCAGGTCGACTACATCTTGTGTCAATGTTGTAATCTGAAAGAGATTAGTGACTGCAAAGTGTTGGTAGGGGAGAGTGTAGCCAGACAACACAGGATGGTGGTGTGTAAAATAACCCTGGTGGTGAGGAAGGTGAAGAGGACAAAGGCAGAGCAGAGGACAAAGTGGTGGAAGCTAAGAAAGGAAGAATGTTGTGTAGTCTTTAGGGAGGACTTGAGACAGGCTATGGGTGGTCAGGAGGTGCTTTCAGTTGACTGGACAACTACAGCCAATGTGATGAGGAAGACAGGTAGGAGGGTACTTGGTGTATCATCAGGTAAGGGGAAAGTGGACAAGGAGACTTGGTGGTGGAATGAGGAAGTCCAGAAGTGTATACAGGGAAAAAGGTTAGCTAAAAAGAAGTGGGACACTGAGAGGACTGAAGAAAGTAGACTGGAGTACAGGGAGATGCAGCGTAGGGTGAAGGTAGAGGTGGCAAAAGCCAAACAAAGAGCATATGAGGTATGCTAGGCTGGACAGTAAAGAGGCAGAGGTGAATTTGTACAGGTTGGCTAGGCAGAGAGATAGAGATGGGAAGGATGTGCAGCAGGTTAGAGTGATTAAAGATAGATATAGAAATATACTGACAGATGCCAGGAGAGTAATGGGAAGATGGAAGGAGTACTTTGAGGAGTTGATGAATGAGGAAAACAAAAGAGAACAAAGAGTAGAAGAGGTGACTTGTGGAACAGGAAGTAGCAAATATTAGTAAAAGTGAGGTGAGAAGGGCATTGAAGAGGATGAAAAGTGGAAAGACTGTTGGTCCTGATGACATACGTGTGGAGGTATGGAAGCGCTTAGGTGAGGTGGCAGTAGAGTTTCTGACTAGTTTGTTTAACAAGATCTTGGAGAGTGAGAGGATTCCAGAAGAATGAAGAAGAAGTGTATTGGTGCCGATTTTTAAGAACAAGGCGGATGTGCAGAGCTGTGGCAATTACAGAGGTATAAAGCTAACAAGCCTTCCAATGAAGCTGTGGGAAAGAGTAGTGGAAGCTAGGTTAAGGGCAGAGGTGAGCATTTGTAAACAGCAATATGGTTTTGGTTTCATTGTGTGGAGGTGGGTCTGCATCAAGGATCGGCTCTGAGCCCCTTTTTGTTTGCTCTGGTGATGGACAGAATAACAGATGAGGTAAGACAGGAGTCTCCATGGACTATGATTTTTGCAGATGACATTGTGCTTTGTAGCGACAGCAGGGAACAGGTGAAGGAAAATTTGGAGAGGTGGAGGCACGCTCTGGAAAGCAGAGGAATGAAGGTTAGCCGCAGCAAGATGGAATGCATGTGTGTAAATGAGACAGACTCAAGAGGAACGGTGAGGCTACAGGCACCAGAGGTAAAGAAGGTGCAGGATTTTAAGTACTTAGGTCAACAGTCCATAGCAACGGAGAGTGTTCAAAGGAGGTGAAGAGTCGTGTACAGGAAGGTTGGAATGGGTGAAGAAAAGTGTCAGGTGTGTTGTGCGATAAAAGAATATCAGCAAGAATGAAAGGAAAGGTGTACAGGACAGTGGTGAGACCAGCAATGCTCTACAGCCTAGAGACAGTGGCACTGAAAAAAAAAAAAGACAGAAAGCAGAGCTAGATGTAGCAGGGCTAAAGATGTTGAGGTTCTCTTTGGGAGTGACAAGGATGGATAGGATCAAGAATGAGTTCATCAGAGGGACAACCCATGTTAAATGTTTTGTAGATAAAGTCAGAGAGACCAGACTAAGGTGGTTTGGACATATTCAGAGGAGAGATTGTGAATATATCAGTAGAAGGATGCTGAGGTTGGAACTGCCAGGCAGGAGGTCTAGAGGAAGACCAAATAGGAGATTCATGGATGCAGTGAGAGAGGACATGAAGTTAGTTGGTGTAAGAGAACAGGATGCAGAGGATAGGGTTAGATAGAGGCAGATGATTCGCTGTGGCGACCCCTGAAAGGAAACAGCCAAAAGACAAAGAAGAAGATGTACCTGTTTTACATGGAAATTTACAGGCTTGTTACTGAATGATTTACTCTGTTGTTTTTGTTTAAGTCCTGTACGAGTTTGTGAAGTCATGGTTAGTATGCCCGAAGATGTATACAAGAAACACGTAGAGTGAGACTGTGTAGAAACACTAGTTAGGAACAAGAGCTAAATGTTGTATTTATATTTGGTCAGTCAGTGTAGTTAGCGGACATTCCCGACTCAGATTTTGGTTATATTTTTTAATTAGATTAAATTGACTGCTGCACTTAAGTCAGAAGGTGTTTTGTTTTATTTATTTCTTTGTTCTTAGTTCCACTCATGGCTCCCTAAATTTATAATTTAAACCTTTGTTTATTTTTGTAAATATTATTTCTTTCTCTGTCTGAACTTTTGGTTTCCACTGTAACTATGGAGCAATTAGGTGTATTGTGCTTTATTTACCAAAGTTTGCTGACACTCATCGTTCATCTCGAGTTTGTCTCCCCTGGTTCACTCCCCTGGTAGGAATTAGTGACAGCATTTATTAGATTACCATTTCTTTTATTATTATTATTATTATTATTATTATTATTGTCAGCTTCCTATCTCCCCAAGACATCAAGAGTGAAAGTAACAACTGCATAGGAAACCGTAACAGTAATTTTCACAAACCATTTTAAACTTATTTAAAATTATTGGAGTAAAAGATTTGATTTTTTTTGTATGAATTATCTTGCATAATTTTCATTATAATTTAAGAAATATTATTTGATAAAAATATATATACATATTTATAAATTTGACAGGGGTTTTTGTTTATGTATTATACATTTTTAATGCTGCTAGACAATTTCTTTTTATATTTTCCTTTTCCAGAGCAAAAACTCAAATAAGCAAATTAAATAAACAGGACTCCTCGTCTGTAATAAGAGTTCTTTTAGATTGCAACTTGTCAAGCTCATTAAGAGTATTTATACACAGCCACTTTATGTTCTTGGCCTTACATCATAGCTACTTGTCTAATTTATTATTAAATTAAAATGTCTGTATTTCCAGTTGAAGAGATTGAGATGAGTCTGTGATCTGATAAAGGTAAATAACCGATCGAAGTGTCTGAGACAAACTGAACTGCATTATTAAATAAAAGCCAAAAGTCAAGTCATGACATGAATCATAAATTACTGAAGATAATAGCATTATTTGTCCATGTATATTCATCATCATATGGATGTAAAAAACGCCAAACAACAACAAAAAAATAGATGTACTATTCTTTGGAGGGACTCTAAGAACTCCTTGGGGGGCTTCATTGAAGTCACCATTAATCAATAAATAACCATCCATATATTTTCTTTTTAGGTCTAGTAACATCAGAAAAGTTTTTTAAACATAATTTTAAAGAGTTATTATTATATCCATGAACATTGCAAATTATATTTTTGTATTGTCCATGTTTAAGATTATTATAATTCTTCACCAAAATATAGTTTCCAATAGATATTTAAGAAAATAGCAACTCCTGTAAAAAATATATATATATTGACATAAAATGAAAAGAAAAAGAAGTTTTCCTTAACTTATTGCATGCAAATCCTGATGATGTCTTAATATTAACAGAGCCGCATGTGTGCTTAGAACAGCGCCATCTTGATCTGATTTTGTAACTTGATTGTAAATCCATATAAACTTTTTCTGCAGAAGACTTATGACATTTATGAGTTTAGATTAAAGGTCTATAATCCATTTTGAGGTCAAGGGTTTGATTTCCATCTCAGGGTCTGTGTGCATGGAGTTTGCATGTTCTTCACCGTGCTTGGTGGGTTTCCTGCAGGTGCTCCAGTTTCCTCCCACAGTCCAAAGACATTCAAGTTAGGCTAAATGCCATTTACAACTTGCCTATTGTGTGTGTGTGTGTGTGTGTGAGAGAGAGAGAGAGAAAGAGAGAGAAAGAGAAATAGAGAGAGAAAAAATGCAAGTAAGTTGGCAACTGTAGTTTGATTATTTAAAATAATTATTAATAATATTTTTGTAACTAAATAATTAAAAAATATATTGCTTTGATGTAATAAATTTGCTTTTTTAAATATAAAGCCATAATGTGGAATCACAGAAACACTATTTATTTCTTGTCAAAATAACGTCTAATAATTTAAGGTAAGCAAATATTTTATTTTATTGTATTAGGCTTTGTCTAAATGTAAAGGTGTGGTATTGCTGTAATGTAGAAAGCTGTTTGGTGACAAAAGTCTTAAGGTGGTACAGCGGCCTGGTGCAGAAACTTGGGTGATGTTTTTAACAGAATTAGAGACCTTAGATCATTTATCTTCTCTAAAAAACAGAATACAAAAGCTCTCCAACAGAAAGTATGTTGTTTATTAAGGGTTGGGTCGGATCTCTGCATTATTTTTGACCACCTGTGAGAAACGAACCAACTTCATAAAGCTGGGTTTCCCTTTTTTGTCATCCCACAGGTATTCAGGAGAAAGCAACTTGGTGGGCTTGTTGTAAAGGAAGTATCTGTTCAGGTGTGACTCTTCCTGCCATGCCGCTTCGATCTGATTGGCTCGGTCCTCTTCCAGCTTCATGCGACACGTCTTTACCAGCTTGTGCACGTTCTCGAGACGTCCTCCGATCACGGCACCTCCATAGTAGTAGTCTCCTGCATCTAAAGGTATGTAGGCCTGAGATTCAGGACGCCGCTCATATGTGAACTGTTCTCGAGGATAACCAAAAAACCAGGCATGCTGCGCACCAACTAGATCTCCCAGAGACTCCGCCCCCCAGTGAGCATAGAATTTGGAGTCAACGTCGAGGCTGAATATGTAGTCTGCCTTGCCAATGAGTTCCTTTTCAATAAGTTTCTCAATCATCTCCATTCTACCGAGTGAGATTTCCTGCCAGCGGTTCGAGCTTGCAGTTTTTATGACAGTCAACTGATGACCCTCCCCCAGGGTTACCACGGGAACCTCATCTGGAAGATCCGTAAACAGGTAATAATGCACTCGGTAGCCCACAAAGAAGTGCTGCTCTGCTGACTCCAGCAGGTCCTTCAGGAAACGTACATACCTGCAGAAAAATATTCAGCTATTTAATCATAAATATTTTCATTACCGAGGTATTTGATGGTGTTGCTAGACTGAGTCAGTATTGTGTACTGTGTGTGTAAATGCTACTGTTCATTTGACTGCACATGAAAATCTGACAAATAATTGGTTAAAATTTTTGAATACATATACAATCTAACCCAAATTGTTTCATTTTGTAAAACTTACTTCCCTAGAGCAAAGACAGTGGTTGCCACGGTGATGTTCTTCGGTTTGTAGATGTTGTCAATCACTGTCAAATCAAATGTACCCTCCCACACGATTGGTGCCAACCACTGGGTTGTTGTGGCAATGTCTGGCCGACTGATAATACACACACACACACGCATGAATTAACAAATTTAGGAAAAATTGTACATTTGTTAATTGCCACTTTTACTTACCTGCTACTCACACTTGGCTGAGAGCAAGCAATCCTAGTAGTAAAATAAATATATATTCTTAGTAGTAGAAGTAGTGCTGTTCACTTACCAAGCTTAATCAAATAAATTCACTGGTAACAATAAATGAAATTTTACTTGTACAGCACATTTAGCAAAAAAAAAAAAAAAAAAAAAACAGAAATTTTAATGTAGATTCGCTGATTAGCAAGAGACAGTGGTGAAGAATATGACCATAAGACATTTGAAGAAGAAAAAATACATTTAGAGGAAACTGTCAAAAAATATCTCTTCTTTCTGTCATAGCCGGACGTTCCTATAAAATCATGTTGCGTAGGGCTGGGCAGGCTACATAAGGCCCTGCAAAATAAACAAGCCTATCCCTAGGGCCTCTCCCTAAGGCTGAGAGGCATCTCTCTCTCTTTCTATTCATTCTCATATCTTTCTTCATTTTAGCTTTTTATTTAGCTGACATATTTATTAAATTATATAATATAATTAAATTTAGAAAATGTAATGGTAACAACACAAACAATTTTATTCAATAAATGTGTGATGCTCCCAAAGCTTAATATTAACCAAAATAATTGTGATTATAATTTTTGTCATATCTAAGAAAAACAGTAAGGTTGGTGTCTGAGTGACATATGTTATAAAAAGTTTTGTTATTCCGTTTATAAAAGATAGCTTACCAGCCAAACCCAGACATTGTGTTTGACAAGAATTTGGGAGAAGCACAAATATTTCTTGTGTTTAATAAATGCCAAAAGCCAGTAGTATTTAATTAACAGGTAAAAATAATTGCAGTGAACACAGTCCATGTGAAGATTTCAAAAGAAATAGTATCAGGGATTTATTCTACATTCCCAATTTTTCGCCCTTGTTTAGTCAGGTTATTCCCAGAGAAAACATCAACCATAACATCATAGCAACCAGCATCTCAACAATAGAGGATAAGAACACAAGATAAAGAGATAATGTGTGTGTGTGTGTGTGTGTGTGTGTGTTCTCACCCAGGAGGAAAGAGTAAGTCTGTATTTTCATCCTTTTTTTCCCCCCTGAAAGTTGATTATAGACGTTTAGAATGATTTTTAGTCAGACTTGTAAAATGACGTCACATAGAAAACCTGCCATTCCACAAGATTCCAAGGCTGACTTATTATTTTATGTCAGTTAAATGTATGACTCATCAAGCAGAAAATATAACAAAAAGGACTCTTTTATACCTGTCTGGCACCTGCCCTGTTTTTCATTGTATGCACATTCATTTGTATTTTTTATTTCTTATATTTCCTGAAGAACACAATGCTTGTGGGGGAAAAACATCAGACTTAATGCAATTAATCCCAATTTAGTTTATTGATGACCCGGGACTGAGTGAGGTTGTTTTTGCAAAGTTGCCTGCGGACTGGATGCATTGATCTTATTTATATGATTTGTTTTTTTAGGGTAATAATACAGGAATGTAAATAATAAATGGAACATTAAGTATAATAAATTGTGATAAAATACTTTCTATATAGATATAACTATAAAGGTATGAACAGGTTTATATGTCTTTGTGTACTCACTCAGTCGATCTGCACACCAACACACCACTGAAATCACAAAACATCACACTCTGTTTATCATAGAGTTAACAAAAATTTCATTTATACACCTTCAGTAATGGGGCCATGGGCTTAAAGTAGATTATGGTAATATAACACCCTTTTTTGCTGCCCTGATTTCTGAATGAAAGCAATTAAATGTGTTTAGAGTATAGATAAAGTGCAATAATGCAGATAGAGGGCATAAAACAGAGAATAATGAAACACTGTGTATAGCTGGGATTAAGTGTCCATTTCTTACCTGAACCATGTAGATGTGTAATGGAGGTAAATTAACCTGATGATGAAAACATCTGTTACTCATGAACCATTAATGAATATTAAGGTAAGCTTTTTCTACGAATATATGAAAACAAGCTAAGTTAGAGGTGTAGGATTACAAATTTATAAAATGTTAAATCTAGCTTCCAACGTAATAGTATATAAACTGAACAAGTTATGTACATTGGGTTTTACATTTTAAGGTAAAGTTGGTGACATTCTAAGAAGATCAAGTCTTGTACCCCAGGTGTCAGAGACATTAACCTTTTGTCTTTATGTACTTCCTGACCACTGGGTAGGGTCCCAAAGTCAATGTGAATGCTAATCTCAAGGCCAGGCTATGCCTTTGTCTCTATGAGAATGTAAAGGTTTGGGTGATACTGTCAGGCTGGTTAGATTAGCCCCTATGCATTTGAAAGCCACTGTTATACTGATAAGATCAGGGCTGGGTAACCTCCGGTACCAGGCTGACTCCTGTACTAGACTATGCTTTGTTTAGATTGTCTCCACCTCTTTGTATCCCTCCCTCTTGTAAAGTATAAACTCTCCAGGGCTAAGTTTTTTCGGTCAGACTTGGATGACTACAGTGACGCTCGGCGAGTTCTCAATAAAGAGTAACTTCTGCTTGAATGATATCACAACGTCTCCTGGTCTCTGAAAAAGTTTACAACAGAGGGATTGACAGTATTTACTGCAAACAGATTTCAACAGGCTCCTGGATGAAAAGTGAAACTGAAAGTAAAATTCTATCATTTAAAAGAAGCTGAAGATCGAAATGAGCAGAAACCCTTGGCAAAACATGTGTGATGATCTTGCGTGTGGTCTTCATCTCAGGCATTATTAGGATCCTTGCTGCGCAGTTTGATGAGAAGCTTACACAGTTCATTTTGCTAAACCTTTTCTATTGCATACCCAACATCAATCCGTCAGTACCTGTAGGAGTTATACCTATCAATCTATTTGTTTAGAACATTTTTTACAGTAAACACATTTGTACCTTCTGGTTTTTTGGAATCGCAACCAATTTCAGGACAGCAATGATACATTGAGCTTGTGGCAGGGCATGCAGGGCACTTTGAACTATAGAACTGAATAACCTGTTTGTGACAGTGATGCCTCCCTCGCTTCTTGTTGCAGAATCAGTCAGACTGCCATTATATGTCAACAATCTGATCTTACCACTGCTGATATGAGCAAAACTCTAGACAGAGTCAACCCATTGAAGGCTGTTGGACTGGGAAACCACCCTTTGGCCATTTGCACCCCTCTCCATCTGGCACTCGTACACATAGACAAAGAAATGTATTTTGAAATTATCTTTACAGATTTCATCGTTTTACAAAATCATTCTTCAGCACCTGCTGTTTTTTACACATTGTCGTCCCATGTTTTGTCATTGATTGTCACTATAGTCTGTCATGATTATGGACTTCAGTTTGCACACCAATTAGCAGTGACAGGCCAAGTACAAATATCCTGCACTTGAGTAAAAGTAGAAATCCTTCATTTACATGTAAGCTTGAGTAAAAGTTGAACTTCCATTTTGCTTAAATATAAATTAAAAATACAGAGTTTGTATTAGCTTACAATAGCCTTTATTCATGATAAGATCTTTTCTCTCTCTCTCTCTCTCTCTCTCTCATTCTAACACACACACACACACACACACACACACACACACACACACACATAGGTTCCTGACTGTGATCTGTTTTCGTAAAGGAAAAATACTCAAATAAACTACAGCTACAGGAAAAATGTACTTATGTACAGTAACACAATAATTTAATTAGCTTCCACCTTTGCTGGTATGACTATGTATTTAAGTCCTTGTGTTTTCTTGTTCGTCAATGTTCAACTTTGGATCCTGGTTATTACCAATCCTTTTATTGTCCTTTGCCTGCGCCATGACATTTATCGTTGACGTCTATCATTGTAAAACTAGTTGTTTTTTTTCACAATATATATGTTGTTGCATTATACATTATTGAAAATTATTTTTTACTTTCTATTGCTCACTAGTAAACTAGTAGTAAATTTGTCTATGTATGTGGTAAAATATTAGGATTATTATAATATTGTTATATGAGTTGTTATAATATTAATGTTTTTGAGACTGATTAAAACATCCAGAGAGAAGACTTATTTTTTGTTCTTCTCAGATTTCAACAATGTCTATGACAAACTCAAAGCAGTCACACTCAACTGTTCCTTTTCAGAGATATTAAATTGACCTTAAATTTGTGTCTTTAATAATGAACCTCAGAATCCTGGATTGAGGTGTGAAAAACAGTAAAATATCCTCGTCTAACATCAGACCTCTTCCAAGACAAAAGGAGGGCAGGAGGATGACCCCCGCTTTTAAAATATTATTAAGCACCAATCGCGCTTACAATTTATTATATCAGATAAATGGTTTAACAATTTAGTTTTTTTGATAACGGCTTTGTAATTAAAATAAAGCCATTGTGGTCTCATCGGCAGAATAAAAAATAAAATAAAATAAAAAAATAAAAGCCATTAAACAAAATGCACATCTCACAAAATAACCAGAAAAAAATCCCTGACCAAACTTCTACCAGTTTTAATGTAAAGCCACACAGAAGGACACTTCATTACATAACTCACAAGGCAGGGCACACTCTTAAAGCCTATACAGAAAGTTATTTTAGTAATTATAAATTAACATCAATAACGACATACCCAACTAATGAAGCAAAGATAATAAGGAAAATCAGAAAGGAATTCTGTTCAAACCGCATGGTGATGTTTCTTCTGTCGTCCACTTAATGAATAGAAGTAGAAACGTTTTGTCTTATAGAGAAAGAGGGAAATAAATAGGGGCGTGGCCAAGTGGATGATGCAGGTTGACAGATTTTACCCTTAAAGAAGAACTGACCTGAAATCACATCTCTGCTAGGCTAAAACTGTTTCTAATGCACTAACACACTTAATGACTCCCAAAACTAATGAAGTAAAAGTAGTTAAAGTTTGAAGTAAAAGTTTAATTTAACAGGAATGCAAGGAAGATAAAAATCCACTTTAGAATCATGTTTAAACATTGACGCTTTTGATGAAGTTTGAACTGAAGAGATTCTTCAGTGGCCGTGACATATCTAACATGTTCAGGACAGACAATTTGTAATGTTGAGGCATTAGGGGTTTGGAATTATTGTAATTATTTCTATAATTTATCCCTCACAGAGGCTCAGCTCCAGTCCGAATGTATGGGGCACAAATAATGAGGAAATAGAATACCTCTGCAGCTGAAATACAAAAGAGCATGTCTAGTTTTGTGTGTGTGTGTGTGTGTGTGTGTGTGTGTGTGTCTGAACACTGTTTTCTCCCATTACTAATTCATTTTAAATATCTTGTATGCTACAATGTAAGCGAAGTTTCTGTAAAAATAACTCTTAGTGACAATAAACAATAAAACAGGAGTTAAAAAGGACCTTGTAAAAAGATTAAGACTTCCTTCTACAGTACTGTTCTTGTCCAGGTACTGTGTCTCGGTTACTTCTCACCTGATGCTGTCCTGTACTGTTGGTGTAGGACTGTGGGCTGAGGTGTGGCAAGGCATAGACGCAAAGGAGGACGATAGTAAACAGTCTTTTTAATAATAAACCAAACAAACCATGAACAAAGGAGGTTGGCTTTCTTTTGGAGCATGCTAGAAACAGAACTCATAAACACTACATACAAAAACATACTCTAAACATACACAGACGGGATAACACAAACTACTATACAATATAGACAAGACGCACTAAACAGACTAGAGGACTAAACACAAGGGACTATACATGCAAGGGGCTAAACACACACAAGACAGACTTGGCCTGAGTCTACCAACAAAAACTACAAAACAAACACAGTGCCCTCTAGTGGTAAACCCTCACAAATGCTAAGCTGATATTTTTCTTATTTTACTTTTTGGGCTCCCCATCCATGGTGAAAGGGACACTTTATTCTATTCATTTTATTTTATTAACAGATTTTATGCAATTCTCTTTAAAAACGTTTTTGTTCTTGTGGTCTCTTAATTTAATATTTATTTATTTTGCAATAACATAACACAACATAATAGTGTTATAACGCAGCACATACATTAATAGTATTTGTATCTGTGCCTGTTCAGACCTGCCTGAATCGGAATCTTTATGACAACGTAGTAAGCACATGATGTGATAGTGATCGATGGATTGAGAACCTGACAGGGATGTGGTAGTATGAAGTAGATATTATGAGATAGTATAAATTTGATAAATTTGCAAATTTTAAATCCCACTGCATTTTTAAAAAAAATATATATTTTTTAGGCAAAGTGGGAACTTTATATGTTTATTGAAGTATTTCAGGACCCTCATGATGGACTGGTTTGACAGACTTTAGCGCTGCTCAAAAAAAGTTAATCTTGGGGATGTGCTTAACAATTTCATATAAACCAGAACAAAAATGCAGTGCATCTTCAGCATATCTTCTGAGGTTTCATCAGAGGTTAGTAAGAGTGACTTTACAGAGGTGTTTGAATTAAAAAGTTTGCATAAATGTTTTTCCCTAATTTTTAAAAGACAACCCATAGTGTTTAAATTACCTGTAGTTTGAAGCATCAAGCGCTTTCAGAGAAATCTATTGTACTTTAAACTTATCAGGGGAGCCAAGTTACGTCGGTGTTGGAATACAAATATTTGGGCATTATTATTGACAACACATTGCGTTTTAGTTCACATATCAAGTATTTGCAAAATAAATTAAAGAAGCAGCTTGGTTTTTATTTTAGAAATAAGTCATGTTTTTCATTTAAGGTTAAGAAAGAAATAGTTTCTGCTATGTTTTTACCAGTTCTTGATTATGGGGATGTAGTTTATCAGCATGCCCCTTCTTATCTTCTTTCATCATTGGATGCTCTGTATCATGGAGCTCTAAGATTTATAACTGGATGTAAATTTTCAACACATCATTGTGAATTATATAATAGAGTTGCATGGCCTTCTTTGAGTATCCGTAGAAAAATGCATTGGGATTTGTTGATATATAAAGCAATTTTGGGTTGTTTACCAATTTATCTCTGCTGTCTTATACAAAGGACTTCGTTTAGGAGTTACAGTACTCACTACGTTCTCAATCAAATTACAATCTTTGTGTGCCTTTTGTTAGGCCTGAACTTGGTAAAACTTCTTTTAAATATGCTGCTACTTTAGATTGAAATCTTCTTCAAAAGGAGTTAAAGTTACAGAATTTAGTGTCACTTAAAAATTTTAAGTCCTTATTGTGTAACTTAGAGAGAAATCAAATTGTGTGTGATTGTTTTTAATATGTAAACTGTCTTCTTTGCCTGCCTATCTTGGCCAGGACACTCCTGGAAAAGAGATATTAATCTCAGTGAGTTTTTTTCCTGGTTAAATAAAGGTAAATGAAATGTGTAAATGCTACTGTTTATCTGACTGCACATGAAAATATTTTGATAAAATGATTTTATATACAGATATAATCTAACCCAGAATGTTTCATCATGCAAAACCTACTTTCCCAAAGCGAAGACAGTTGTCGCTACGGTGATGTTTTTCGGTTTGTAGATGTTGTCAATCACCGCCAAATCAAATGTCCCCTTCCACACGATTGAGGCTAACCACTGGGTTGTTGTGGCAATGTCTGGCCGACTGATAATACACACACACACACACACACATACATTCTTGAACTTACTTTCGCTCTCAGAAATTGTAATGTAGATGTAGATTCCCTGATTAGCAAGAGACAATGGTGAAGAATATGACTCTAAGATATAAAAAAAAAAAAATACTTTTAGAGGTCAAAAAAATCTTTTCTTTCTGTCATGGCTGGACCTTCCTATAAAATCATGTTGCGTAGGGCTGGGCAGGCCACGTAAGGCCCTGCAAAATAAACAAGCCTCTCCCTAGGGCCTCCTCCGTAAGGCTGTGGCATCTCTCTCTCTTTCTATTCATCCTCATATCTGTAAGGGTTAACCCCTAGAGGGCGCCAAATGCCCAAAGACTATGTTTGTGTTTTGTTGTAGTTTTAATTGATTTGGACTTCAGTTCCCAAAAGGCACCTCGGTCAGGTGATGAGGGCACTCACCTGAACTGAGGGGAATCATTAGTTTGATTAGGTAGATTATAAATAGCCTGTTTTAGTTTAGTATGGTGTCGAGCATTTGTTATAGTTATGTTTGTAGCTTTTGTTGTTGATTGTTGTTGTTTGTAGTAGTTGTTACAATAAGGACTCTATAGTCCTCTAGTTAAGTGTATTTATGATTTGTAGTGTTGAGTATCATTAAAACAACATCTTGAACCATCTTTACTGCCTCTGCATTTATGTCACGCCAACTTAAACAACTGGTACATGACAATATCTTTCTTCTTTTTAACTTTTTATTCATCTGACATATTTATTAAGTTATATTATATATTTAAGTTCAAGAAAATTTAAGGTTAACAACACAAACCATTTTTTTTTTCAATAAATGTGAGGTTCCCAAAGCTCTATATTAACCAAAATAATTGTGATTATAATTTTTGCCGCATTTTTGTCTTATCTCAGAAAAAAGCTCCTAGTGTAGCTAGATCAACATATCTCTCCACTCTTATAGAAAATAACAAAAATAATCCTAGATCTTTATTTAATGCTGTAGCCAAATTAACCAGAAATAAGACCACTGCAGAAATCTCCACAACAATATCATGCAATAGTGAGGACTTCATGAACTTTTTTAATAATAAAATTGTAAATATTAGGCATAAAATTGAGGTATGTAAACAATGGAATTGATGCAGATGTAAATCCAGACATGTCAGATCAGAACCTAGAATACTTTACTCCCCTTGAAGAGAATGAAATAATTTCACTCATCTCTTCTGCAAATTCATCAACCTGTATATTAGATCCTGTACCGACACATTTTTCACATTTTACAGCCCTCTCCTGGCTCAGATCCTATCTGACCTGATCAGTATGTAGACTTAAATGGTGATTTTTCTGCATGTTCACTAGTGGAGTTTGGCGTTCCGCAGGGTTCAGTTTTAGGTCCACTGCTTTTTTCCCTCTACATGTTTCCTCTGGGCAACATAATTCGTAAGCAAGGTATTAGTTTTCATTGTTTTGCTGATGACACACAGTTAGATCTCTCAGCAAAACCTGATGAGAAAAAACAGCTTACTAAAGTTGAGCAATGTGTGCAGGACATAAGAAATTGGATGCTAATTAACTTCCTTCTGCTTAATCCAGATAAGACAAAAGTTCTAGTCATAGGACCGCATACAGCTAGGAGTAAAATTTTAGATCACACTGTAACTTTAGATGGCCTTTCTGTTCCATCAAGTGCAACAGTGAAAGACCTTGGTGTGATTATTGATTCCAGCCTTTCATTTGAAGCTCATGTGGATAATATTACCAGGATAGCATTCTTTCACCTCAGAAATATTGCCAAGATAAGAAATTTATTGTCACTAAACAATGCAGAAAAACTAGTTCATGCTTTTATCACCTCTAGGTTGGACTGTTGTAATGCCTTACTGTCTGCTTGTTCAGCTAGATGCATAAATAAGCTTCAGCTAGTCCAGAATGCAGCAGCGAGAGTCTCACTAGAACCAGAATATATGAGCACATCACCCCTATTTTATCTTCCCTGCATTGGCTCCCTGTGAAATTTCGCATTGATTTTAAAATACTACTCTTGACATATAAAGCATTAAATGGTCTCGCGCCGCAGTACCTGAGAACTAGTGTCTTACGAACCGCCATGCCTACTTCGATCAAAGGATGCAGGCTGCTTGTCAGTACCGCGTATTATGAAAAATACAGCTGGGGGCAGAGTTTTTTCTTACAAAGCCCCAAAATTATGGAATAGTCTTCCAAATAGTGTTCGGGACTCAGACACAATCTCAGTGTTTAAGTCCAGGCTAAAAACCTATTTATTTAGCCAAGCATTTTTATAAATAGATTAGCCATAGGTAAAGGAGCAGATCTGGGGGACTCATG
Source organism: Clarias gariepinus (assembly GCF_024256425.1). Taxonomy (NCBI): domain Eukaryota; kingdom Metazoa; phylum Chordata; class Actinopteri; order Siluriformes; family Clariidae; genus Clarias; species Clarias gariepinus. Next base: position 24,353,002 of record NC_071123.1, read on the forward strand.
GACGTAGAGTATTATGGTGAACTGGTATGTTTGGATGCTGTCTTCCTCACTCTCATTGATCACTTAGGTTTGTTGACGGTGAGGTGATTGTTTGCTTTACATGTCAGGAAGCCCTCATGTTTGTGTTTCCTTCTGGCTCTCCCTTTTAGTTATGCTGTCATAGTTAGTCCTGCCGGAGTCTCTGCTTGCACTCTACAGTAAATATACATTTACATTATACATTGTGTGACCGTGATTATACCTAACTGCCATCTTTTCTCTTCTTCTCTTTCCTCCCTCTTTCTCTTTCCTCTCTCCTCCTGTCTCCCCCTTTCACTCTTTCTCGCTCTCTGTCGAGCTACACATGTCATTCCTGAGCTGCCAGTGATCCAGACTCCCTCTGCCCTCCGGACTTGTCTGACCCATCCTGGTGCCCCGCTTCTGGCTGAAGATCTCGTCACATGGATGCCCCATGTGACTCTTTGGGATGCGTCTGGTGTCTGGGGATGATTCTCTCTACGTAGAAAATGGTTCTGGCCTTGACTGGTGTTGGCAGTCCGATAGTTCAGGACTGGAACTTCCTACAAGTCTACCTGGGTCTTCAATAACTACCTGGACTCCATATTAACATCAATTTACATCAGCTATTATAGCTGAACTGCCTGCCACCTAACACACTGTATAAATGCAGGTCATTTACTCCTTGCTGTTTCACCCAAATGAGGATGGGTTCCCTGTTGAGTCTGGTTCCTCTCAAGGTTTCTTCCTATTACCATCTCAGGGAGTTTTTCTTTGCCACTGTCGCCCTTGGCTTTCTCACCAGAGACAAACTGACCATTTTGATTCATACAAATTCACATTTCATACAAACTTAAATAATCGCTTCCAGAATGCCAACAACCACTACATCACTCAACAACGCCACCGACACCCTCCGGGACGTTTGTACAAAGTAGGTGACAAGGTATGGCTTTCTACAAAGAACCTACATCTGGATACGGAATCCCTAAAACTTTCACCTCGCTTCATCGGACCATACTGCATCACTCTAAGAATAAACCCTGTCAGCTTCCAGCTGCCTGCAGCGCTCCGGATTCACCCTGTATTCCACACATCCCAACTCAAACCCTTCATCACCTCTCCTATGGTTCCACCCCCCTGCTCCTCCTGCCCGCATTATCGACGGTGGTCCCGCTTACACCATGTGTCGGATCCTCGATTCACACCCTCGGGACAGAGGCACCCAATACTTGGTCGATTGGTAAGGCTACGGTCCCGAGAAACAGTTTTGGATTCCGGCCCGGTTAATTCTCGACCCCGAACTCATTCAAGACTACCGTCGTCTACCACCTACTACCTTAGACTAAACAGCGTGATTATCCTGCCTACTCGTGTCACTTCGCGTTTGGGTTTACCATTCATGCTACACTGGGCTAACCGCTAAAGCTACGTCTTCTGATCTCCTCAGGTTAGTTCTTGACAGGGACTGAGTGAGCTTGTTTTTGCAAAGTTGCCTGCGGACATAATGAATTGATCTTATTCATATGATTTGTTATTAAAAGTTTTGGAAATAATACAGAATTGTAAATAATAAATGGAACATTAAGTGTAATAAATTGTAATAACATACTCTCTATATACATCTAACTATAAAGGTATGAACAGGCTTATATGTCTTTGTGTACTCACTCAGTCGATCTGCACACCAACACACCACTGAAAGCACAAAACATCACACTTTGTTTATCATAGAGTTAACAGTAATGGGGCCATGGGCTTGAAGTAGATTATGAAATTGCACCATTGCAATTTTGCTGCTTTGTTTCCCGAGTGAAAGCAATTAAATGTGTATATAGTATAGATAAAGTGCACTATTGCAGATAGAAGGCATAAAACAGAGAATAATGAAAGAGCAGGGTTTGTGTAGCTGGGTTTGAGTATTCATTTCTTACCTGAACCATGTAGATGTGTAATGGTGGTAAATTAACCTAATGATGAAAACATCTGTTATTCATGAATTATTAATAAATCAAGAAGGTAAACTTTTTCTATGAATATATGAGAACAAGCAAAGTTAGAGGTATTGACAATATTTACTGCAAACAGATTTCAACAGGCTCCTGGATAAAAAGTGAAACTGAAAGTAAAATTCTATCATTTAAAAGAAGCTGAAGATCGAAATGAGCAGAAACCCTTGGCAAAACATGTGTGATCTTGCGTGTGGTCTTCATCTCAGGCATTAATAGGATCCTTGCTGCGCACTTTGATGAGAAGCTTACACAGTTTATTCTTCTGAACCTTTTCTATTGAATACCTGACATTAATCCGTCAGTAGCTGTAGGAGTTAAACCTATCAATTTTATTAATAACGATCATTTGTTTAGAACATTTCTACAGTAAACACATTTGTACCTTCTGTTCCTTTGAAATCACAACCAATTTCAGGACAGCAATGATACATTGCGCTTGTGGCAGGGCATCCAGGCCACTTCCAACTATAGGACTAAGCAACCTGTCTGTCACATTGATGCCTTCCTCGCTTCTTGTTGCAGAATTACATGTCAGTCAGACAATCTGGTCTTACCACTGCTGGTACAAGCAAAACTCTAGACAGAGTCAACCAATTGAAGGCTGTTGGACTGGGAAACCACCTTTTGGCCATTTGCACCCCTCTCCATCTGGCACTCGTACACAGAGACAAAGAAATTCTCTTCACAGACTTCATCGTTTTACAAAATCATTCCTCAGCACCTGCTGTTTTTTACACATTGTCCTCCCATGTTTTGTCATTCATTGTCGCTATAGTATATCATGATTATGGACTTGAGTTTGCACACCAATTAGCAGTGACAGGCCAAGTACAAATATCCTGCACTTGAGTAAAAGTAGAAATCCTTCATTTACATGTAAGCTTGAGTAAAAGTTGACCTTCTATTTTGCTTAAATATAAATAAAAAATACAGAGTTTGTATTAGCTTACAATAGCCTTTATTCATGATAGAATCTCACTCTTTTTCTCTCTCTCTCTCTCTCACACACACACACACACGGTTTCTGACTGCAAATGTACCATTTTCATTAAGAAAAAATACTTAACTAAACTACAGCTACATGAAAAATGTACTTATGTACAGTAACAAAATAATTTAATAAGCTTCCACTTTTGCTGGTATGACTATGTATTTAAGTCCTCGTGTTTCCTTGTTCGTCAATGTTTACACTTTGGTTCCTGGGTATTACCAATCCTTCGATTGTCTTTTGCACCATGACATTTATCTTGATCTACATTTCTGTATTATTTGCCAAGTTAAATGTATCCATCAAACAAAATGCACATCTGTAATGGTTAACCCCTAGAGGGCGCCAAAGCGTCTAGTTTGTGTTCTTTTCTGTTTGTAGTTTTGTTTGTTTGAGTGGGAACTGCGTGTCCCAGGTTGCACCTCGGTCAGGTGACGTAGGCATTCACCTATACCGAGGGAAGTAATTAAGTTCATTATAAATAGCCTGACTGGAGCTCAGTCAGGCGTCTAGCTTTTGTTGTAGTTACTATGATTGAGAGAAGAGGGCGCGACAAAGTTGGGAAGGCTGCAGGCTCGCCATTTGGCGGATGCCGTTTAAAGGTGAGGCAGCGGGGAGATACAAGGTCCCAAGCACCGGCCAAGAGGCTCGGGCCGAGGAGGTCTGGCAGGACGGTGGCGAGGATCTAACGGAGGACGACTACACGTTTTTGGCACAGCAAAATAGGGAGCGCATTTCAGACCTGCGGGAGCAGGTGGCGCAGCTCCAAATGCTGCTCGTCCAGGTTCGAGAGAGCCACGCTGTAGCCCCGGATATTCTCCCTCTCTCTAATCTGGACGACGCGCTCCCTCTCCCGCCCCCGCCTGTGGTCGACCCAGAGGACTACGTGCCGCGGCTCCACCGCCGCCGCCTCTGCCAGACATGGGGGACGTCGCTCCCGCTCCACAGCCGCCCTGTGTAGCGCACGTCGCGCCAGCTCCTCAGCCGCCGAGAACAACTTTGTTTTAAATAGTCAAAGTGGGCTGACAATAATCATCATCATAATAAGAAAAATAATAAATAATATTTAAAACAAAGTTGTATCCCATTTTCTACCTATTGAAATAGTTGGCATAAGGGTAAAGGTTTTTTTTCAATACACAAAAAAATTCCCCAACAATGAAAAACATGCAAACATGACTTAAAATAAAATTTATTCTTGCAAAACTAGTCAGAGTTAAAGCAGTAATTTGTATAAAACATACAAAAATACATGTTATATTTTCCTTAAAGGTCAGTAAAATACTAAGATAACACCAGCTGCTTAATAGACTCTATCTGGTTCTTTTAGATGAAATTGTCAATTTTTTAAAACTATTAAAGTCTTTGTTTTCTCCAAAGTATCAGGCATTTTGCAATTCTATGTTCAAAATATAGACCTGACCAGACATCATTCTAATTCTGTTGCACTGTGACATCATTCGTACTACAGCTCCCTCAACAGCTTGTTCAGGCTCTTCCAGGAACTCCAAAAGGCCAACCGTCACTCGTCTGACCCCATCCTCCACAGCGGAGCTCTGCTCCAAAGACAACATAGGGAAGATAAAGATAAATAAACTTAAACTACAGAATATCTTGATAAAAAATTATGAAGTTTAAAAAATACTGTTTTGGGAATTCTTAACTTGTTCTTAAGAACAAACTTCTGAAGGCTGTTTTTGAAGATGTCCAGTGAGACCTGAAGATTGTCTTTTTTACACTTTCTCTCAGCTCGCCTGCACGAGCGTCTGAGGCTACAGGCGTTAAAAATTGCTCATAGTGTGTGTGTGTGTGTGTGTGTGTGTGTGTGTGTGTGTGTGTGTGTGTGTGTGTGTGTGAGAGAGCGTGTATGTGTGTGTACATTTGTGCCCTGAGATGGGTTGGCACTCTGTCCTCCTTAATCCCAAAGTACCCTGGGATAAGTATAAGCAGTACAGTAATTGAATGAATGAATAAATGAATGAATGTGAGAAAGATATATTTAAGGAAAACTTAATAGTACCTGCCTCTGTGTCATCCTGAAGTCCTAAGAGCATTGTGTAGTTCTTCCAGTTAGTCCTTCACTTAACAATGAAAGAAAACTTGTATATGTGTGTGTGTGTGTGTGTGTGTGTGTGTGTGTGTGTGTGTGAGTGTGTGTGTGTGTGTGTGTGTGTGTGTGTGTGAGAGAGAGAGAGAGAGAGAGAGAGAGAATGCAAGTGAACTGGCAACTGCAGTTTGATTATTTTCTTTAAATTATTTTCTTTATTGCTTTGATGTAACTAAGTTGCACTTACAATCATGAAACCATAACCTGAAATCACAGAAACACTAACTATATCTTGTCAACATAAAGTCTAATATTTTAGGGTCAGCAAATATTTTATCTTATTGTATTGGGTATTAGGTTGTGTCTAACTATAAAGATATTGCTATTGCTGTAAGGTAGGAGGTGATCTTAAAGTGGTAGAGCGGCCTGATGTGGAAACTTGGGAGATGTTTCTAACAGAATTAGTAATGATAGAGTTCAGATCATTTATGTTTTTGATGTACCCAATGCTAAAGCTCATCAACAGAAAGCACGTTGAGTGTTAAGGGTTGGGTCGGATCTCTGCATAGTTTTTAACCACGTGTGAAAAACGAACCACCTTCATAAAGCTGGGTTTCCCTTTTTTGTCATCCCACAGGTATTCAGGAGAAAGCAACTTGGTGGGCTTGTTGTACAGGAAGTATCTGTTCAGGTGAGACTCTTCCTGCCATACTGCTTCGATCTGATTGGCTTGGCCCTCTTCCAGCTTCACGTGACACGTCTTCACCAGCTTGGGCATGTTCTTGAGACGTCCTCCGATCACGGCTCCTCCATAGTTGTAGTCTCCTGCATCTAAAGGTATGTAGGCCTGAGATTCAGGACATCGCTCGTATGCAAATTTTTCCTGGAAAAAAAAAATCCAGGTATGCAAGACGCCAACAAGGTCCCCCAGAGACTCCGCCCCCCAGTGAGCATAGAATTTGGAGTCAACGTCGAGGCTGAATATGTAGTCTTCCTTGTCAGTGAGTTCCTCTTCAATGAGTTTCTCAATCATCTCCATTTTACCGAGTGAGATTTCCTGTCAGCGGTTCAAGCTAGCAGTTTTTATGACAGTCAACTGATGACCCTCCCCCAGGGTTACCATGGGAACCTCATCTGGATGTAAACAGTTAATCAGTTAATAATGCACTCGGTAGCCCACAAAGAAGTGCTGCTCTGCCGACTCCAGCAGGTCCTTCAGGAAACGTACATACCTGCAGGAAAATATTCAGTTTCATAATCATAAATATGTTTATTACCGAGGTATTTGATGGTGCTGCTAGACTGAGTCAGTATTGTGTGCAGTGTGTGTAAATGGTACTTGTAATTTGCACATGAAAATCAGACAAATAATTGAATCACTGGAAATTTTTAAATATAGATACAATCTAACCCAGAATGTTTCATTATGTAAAACCTACTTCCCCAGAGCAAAGACAGTAGTCGGTGATGTTCTTTGGTTTGTAGATGTTGTCAATCACTGTCAAATCAAATGTATCCTCCCACACGATTGGTGCTAACCACTGGGTTGTTGTGACAATGTCTGTCCGAGTGATAATACATACAGCACACACACACACACACATTTATAAACTTACTTTCGCTGTCACTTAGTTTATAGTATACTGGTAGTTATAGACAGGTGACAAATTTAAGAAAATATATGACTTTGTGCAGTTGTTAATCGCTCACTTTCACTTACCTGCTATTTACACTAGGCTGAAATCAAGCAATCCTAGTAGTAAGATAAATATTATTAGTAGTAGAAGTAGTGCTGTTTACTTACTAAACTTAATCACATTGATGCACTGTTCACAATCTATTTAATTTTACTTTTACAGCACATTTAGCAATAACCTGTAACGGTATGCCAAGTTACGCCCTCTGCTCAAGCCATCTCCAGATCTCCAGCGACTCCTTTCCACACTCCATTCCATTGCTTCCGTTTTGCTGCCTACATTTAGAGGAAACTGTCAAAAAAAAATGTTCTTCCTGTCATAGCCAGACCTTCTTCTACATGCAATAAATTTTGCATGTTGCTTAGGGGCTCAATGTGAAGCCCCCTAGTGATGGGAAGTAATTGGACACGACTAAATTAGGAAGAAAATTGGGGAAAAATCCCCCCAAAAAACACCTATAAAATCTGAACTGTGAGGTTTTTTATCCATGGCAGTCCTACTAAAATGGCAGACTCACTCTCAGTCAGGCTGTGGCTTCTCTCTCTCTCTCTCTCTCCCTCTCTCTCTCTATTTATCCTCCTATCTCTCTGTGTCTCAGCTTTTTTATTGTATTTAGAGTATTTCGTATTTAATTGTATTTATATTTAAAGTTTAATGTTAACAACAAGAGGTATTTTTTTAATAAATGTGTGGTGTTTCCAATTAATTATCTGTGATCTAAATATTAACCAAAATATATTTTTTACCCTAATCAAGTAGCCCTAGTTCTATAAATTTTCTATTCTGGTGTCTGAGCAACATCGTATGTTTATAAAAAGTTTTGTTAATAGGTTTAAAAACCTATTATGTGTATTTTTCAAATAGTCTTGTTATTTTAAAAGAAATTAATTATTCGTTCTTATCTGACGGCAAGTGAATTAAAAAGTTTGGAGCCCTGCTTACCTTGCCTAAAAGCAACTGTCAGTGGACACACTTTGAGAAAATAGAGTATAATTATCACTGGGAAATGAAAAAAGAAATTAAAATGGCTCCCATTAACTGGATCTACATTATCTTAGGTATAACGAAATGTCGACTCTTAATATTCAGTCGCCTGACCGAGTTCTGTGGAGTGATGGCGATCCCACGGTAATCCAGAAGGGCAAATCATCTTTCCCGTCTAAGTGTTTGATTTTTCCCATTCGTGCGCAACTACTTTTTCCCATGTAAGAACTTACTTTCTCCCGTATTTTGCAAGCTAAAAGCTAATGCGCAAAGGATTATGGGACTGAGGTCAAAACACAAGGAACCTTGCTGGATATTAGTGATGGGAAGGATCATTTTAGTGACTCAGTTCTTTGAATCTCGTTCATTAAAATAAACATTTTTGAGTCATTTAGCTCATTTTGTTCCTTTGATCAGCAATAAAATAAAATGTTGCATTTTCTATAAAAAAAGACCCCCAATACATACACCCAATACAGACATATTATAATAAACAGAATGAGTAGCTCACCATCATATCTTGCAGTCTGAGTCGTTTGTTTGAATCTATTGCACCGCATAGCATCTATGGGAGTCATGTGACAAAAGAATGAACAACTCAGGAATAAAATGACTCAAAGGTAACTACTAATTTCTGTATATCATACACTACAAAAATACTACTCTTGACATATAAAGCATTAAATGGTCTCGCGCCGCAGTACCTGAGCGAACTGCTAGTGTCTTACGATCTGCCATGCCTACTTCGATCAAAGGATGCAGGCTGCTTGTCAGTACCGCGTATTATGAAAAATACAGCTGGGGGCAGAGCTTTTTCTTACAAAGCCCCAAAGTTATGGAATAGTCTTCCAAATAGTGTTCGGGACTCAGACACAGTCTCAGTGTTTAAGTCCAGGCTAAAAACCTATTTATTTAGCCAAGCATTTTTATAAATAGATTTGCCTTAGGTAAAGGAGCAGATCTGGGGGACTCATGGACGTAGAGTATTATGGTGAACTGGTATGTTTGGATGCTGTCTTCCTCAGTCTCATTGATCACTCAGGTTTGTTGACGGTGAGGTGATTGTTTGCTTTACATGTCAGGAAGCCCTCATGTTTGTGTTTCCTTCTGGCTCTCCCTTTTAGTTATGCTGTCATAGTTAGTCCTGCCGTCTGCCATCTCTCCTCTTCTTCTCTTCCCCCCCTCTTTCTTTTTCCTCTCTCCTCCTGTCTCCCCCTTTCACTCTTTCTCTTTCTCTCTGTCGAGCTACACATGTCGTTCCTGAGCTGCCAGTGATCCAGACTCCCTCTGCCCTCCGGACCTGTCTGACCCATCCTGATGCCCCGCTTCTGGCTAAAGATCTCGTCACATGGATGCCCCGTGTGTCTCTCTGGGATGCGTCTGGTGTCTGGGAATGATTCTCTCTACCTAGAAAATGGTTTTGGCCTTGACTGGTGTTGGCAACTGTTTCTCTGGGGACTTGACAGTTCGATAGTTCATGACTGGAACTTCTTACAAGTCTACCTGGGTCTTCAATAACTACCTGGACTCCATATTAACATCAATTAACATCAGCTATTATAGCTAAACTGCCTCCCACCCTACACACTGTATAAATGCAGATCATTTACTGCTTTCTGTTTCACCCAAATGAGGATGGGTTCCCTGTTGAGTCTGGTTCCTCTCAAGGTTTCTTCCTATTATCATCTCAGGGAGTTTTTCCTTGCCACTGTCGCCCTCGGCTTGCTCACCAGGGACAAACTGACCATTTTGATTCATACAAATTCACATTTCATACAAACTTAAATAATTCTTTTGACTGTGTAAAGCTGTTTTGCGGCAATGAAAATTGCTAAAAGCGCTATACAAATAAAATTGAATTGAATTGAAATTGAATACAGAGGTTTTGCAATGCTTTGCGCATGCGCGCCCAATAGAAAATGAATGAATCACTCTCCGAGACTACTCGTTCATCTGAGTCACGTTAAAGATTAATTCAAAAAGAACCAATCATTCATGAACGACCCATCACTACCGGATATTAGCTATAGGACTTAACACGATGGAATGGCAGGACTGTTACTTCAATTTGTATTTTTGTACTCTCACAAATTTATCGCAGGAATAAAAAATAAAAAAAACTCAACTTGCTAATTAAACGCATTGGTATCACTTTTTTTTTTGACAAACTTAAAATTAGCTTATTTAATGAGTATAACTCATGGGAGTATGGCGCATTTAGCAAACAAAGGCCAAAGTGCACCCATGGAAACGGATCACATTTATAGTTGAGAAAAACGATGAGATGCTTCTTATATCACCCCAACCTAGAACCCTCAAAAAAAGGTAAAACCAGACGACCCTGCAATCTACAATGCAGCCCTGCTGGAGCCAATTAACTCATTAACAGTAAGATTCGATTCTCAAGATAGAAATTTGGAAGATAGTGCAAATAAAATTTAACAAAATAGCATCATGATTGCAACCATCTCCAAATCGGTGGAGTTTGATGCTTCAGATATTAAGGAGTGTAAGGACAAATATGCCGTTTTGGAAAAACAACTGAAAGATGTCATTGACCCAATCTACCGGATTGGGAAAAAGGAAAGTGGAAGATACCGCCAAATCACTGTTTAGTTTGCCATGCAAAGATACAGAGATGAATTTTGGATTACAAAATTTGCGGCTGTGCATTGATCGAGGAATGCAGTTTGTGGAGAATCTATCAGCTGATGACCGGAGGGCTCGTGCAGCTCTTTGGCCGCTCATCCAAAAAAACAGATGTGCCAGGAAAAGGCGTACTATCGTGGTCCTTTGGGATATATTGATGGTCGTTTAATTTCATCAACAAATAAAACCAAAGGATGATTACTCTTGTAAAATGAAAATGAGGATTTACGAACTGGGATCTAAAGAAGAAATTATCTGCCAGAGCATCAGTACATTACTTGATACTTATTTTTCTGTGTAATAAATGTGTGCCATGTATTTTTTTTTTTTATGATGCTCGGTAATTAATATCTTGTTCTATATTTTGTTTCAATTAAAAAAATGATGGAATATACAGTGAATTATAGCGTGATAACGTTATAATGCGTGACAACTGGACACATATACCAGGTAATGCCTAATATATAAAATTAACCAGATGTTACTGTTTTAGGCACTAATGATAACTTTGTAGCAGTGTTAATACTACTGGAGTGTTTGGGGGAAATGCCAAGCCGAGTGTAAATTGCAGTGATTAAAAGGAATATTATCTCATTTAGACCATTAAACACTGATGTAAACCATCAGCTCCATGGCATCTCTGTAATATACATCCACATATGGATTTATAAGCGGGCTAATATCACTATGCTAACCGCTAGCACTTAACACACGGTAACTAGCTTGTTCATTAATATATATTAATAGTGTATTTGGACACATATACGTGATGTAAACAATTAGCTCCGTTGTTTCTGTAAAATGCCTGTTCAATAATGTATCTATAAGCAAGTTAATACCATTATGCTAAGCGAATGGTGTGTAGGAATGGTTGTGGTCAATTTATTGGAGCACATCAGTGTTATTATAGTGCCATATAATGTACAGTGCTGTATAATGTAGTGGTTTTATCATAGCTAGAGATCTTCTGAGTAGTTGGCTATGTGCTTACACAATGTATGTAACAGTCATGAAAAGGGGCTCTTGTTCAGGTTCTATCTATTCTATTATAAAGTCATTAAATATGTGTTTATACTCTTTATAATATGTATGATTGTGTGTTTTCCTTTTCACAGTGAACTGTGTGTAAATCATCAACTGCCTGTGTATCAGCTGATTTCTACACCAGCTTTACATCCTGAGCAGAAGGTGAGTGCTCAGAAGTATTCACCTGTCTTTTCAGGAACACCACTGAGCACATCTTAATCAGGGGACAGGAACACACGTATCTGTCTCTTCATGGACATGATGGGTGTGTTTACGAATGGTGTAGATGGGGACAAATTCTGCAGCAATCCTTAATAGCAAAACCCAAAAATTCTACACAGCATTACTAAAAGCTTGCATTCTATAAAATATATTAAATTGTGTGTGTGTGTGTGTGTGTGTGTGTGTGTGTGTGTGTGTGTGTGTGTGTGTGAAACTGCATAGTAACATCATGAAGTCTTTTTACTATAGACACTTAGATTAATATGGCTTTCTCCCCTGTCGGAGAGGACGGATCCTTGATGCTCTGCCTTCTTGCACCACCAATATATACATGTATTTTATTAATTTGTAAAAAATGTGATTTATAGTTGAGTATTTTTTTATATATTTTTATTATATGTGTGAATGTGCAGGCTTATATACAGTATACATTACTGCACCTCGTGTGAGGCTAGAGGCTTATATACAGTATGTGATTTTAGGATCATTAATGTTTTTCTGCTAACTAAAGCATGCTGCCTTGGAGATGATATTAATGACATCTCTGTTTCAGTTCAACAGCATATTCCATGATATTTATAAATACATTAATCCCATATGTTCGGCAGTTAATACAGAGGTTTGTAAACGTTTTACAGCAAATAACTCCTTCAACTGTAAAAAAAAAAAAAAAAAACACTTCTGCATACATTTACTTATAGTGCATTTTTAAAACTTTTTTTTATGTCATTCAAAAAGTAAAACTCGCATTTTAGATTAATAACCCATGAAGCTCATGGCCTTTTTTTTTTTTCATTTAAATGATTACTGCTTACACCTCCATGAAAATCAAAAATCCAGTACAGTATTTCAAAATATTAGAATATGTCACTTCTATCATGGGGAAGACTGCTGACCTAACAAGTTATCCAGAAGATGATCATCTACACCTTCCAGAAGGAGTGTAAGCCCCCTAAGGTCAAACTTTACCACAATACACCACAAGGGAAAAAAAAAATTTTCCAGAAAGGCAAAGCATCTCTCCCGTGTGCAAGAACTTTCTCTCTTGTTTAAGTTGCAAGCTAAACACTAAAGCTTATGCGCAAGGCATGCTCTAAAATGCCCCCAACCCCCTGCCATGGATTATTATATTGCTTGTTTTATAATTAAATTCACTGGGGCTAATTTGTGATTTGTAAATCATAAACCTATAAATTTATAATCTAATATAATATTTGATAGAGATTATGTAGGGGGACAGTCCGTGGCGGGTTGGGGCGGGCATTTTAGCGCATAACACCGGCAAGGTTCCATGTTCAGTTGCGTTTTGACCTCAGTCCTACAGTATAGTCCTTTGCGCATTAGCTTTATCTTTTATCTTGCAAAATACGGGAGAAAGAGAGTTCTCACACAGGAAAAGTAGTTGCGCACAAATGGGAAAAATCATACACTTACACAGGAAAAAACACATAATTTCAAGGGAAAAAGCACACATGTACAAGGAAAAAACATAGACATATAGTGTAGGGCCACTGTAGGATTGCCATGACTCCACAAAAGTCAATCAGGCGACTGAATATTTAGAGTCGACATCTTGTTATACCCAAGATAATGTAGCTCCAGTTAAAATGAAAATAATTAGAGAAAAAAAAACTCGCTCCCTGGTATAATTACCACACACTTTAAAACAAATCCTAGATTTTTATTTAATACCGAAGCTTAATTAACCAGAAACAAGATCTAAGACTTCATTAACTTTTTCATAAATTATAAACATTAAGGAAAAAAAATAGGCTTTGAAACCAGACAATTTAAGTTTTACAGATGATAAACTAATCACATCACATCAGAACCTAGAACACTTTACTCCCCTTGAAGAGAGTAAACTAATAATCACTCAGCTCTTCTTCAAAATCGTCAACCTGTATATTAAATCCTATACCATCTAATACAGATTAGAGAATGTAGTAGGAATTAAGGGTACAGCCCTCTTGTGGCTCAGATCCTATTTGACCGATTGTTGTCAGTTTGTAGATTTAAATGGTGACCATTCTGCATGTTCTTAAGTGGAGTTTGGTGTTCCACAGGGTTCAGTTTTAGGCCCACTGCTTTTTTCTCTTTACATGCTTCCTCTGGGCAACATAATTCGTAAGCATGGTATTAGTTTTCATTGTTACGCTGACAACACACAGTTATATATTTCAGCAAAACCAGATGAGAAAAAACAGCTAACTAAAGTTGAGCAATGTGTAGGACATAAAAGATTGGATGTAAATTAACTTCCTTGTGCTTAATCCTGATAAGACAGAAGTTCTAGTCATAGGACCTTAAGGAGGATAGGATCATAGGACCACAAGCAGCTAGAAGCAAGGTGTCTGATCACACTGTAACTTTAAATGCAACAAAGGTAGTGCAACAAAGGTAGTGCACAGAGAATTGATTTAAACTCTTGTTTGCCAAGAAGTTACAAGTTTCTATAGACATTTGCCTCAGTCTAGCATGTGTCTTCAACCTATCTCTGTCAGTTCTCACAGACCAAGATGCTTTTACTCACACAGCAGAGGCAGATCTCCCAGAAACCTCATCTACCCTCCAGTACTGTCTCATTGTCCTGCACTGGTGGTAGGTGGGCTCTGGAACTGCCAATCTGCTGTAAATAAAGCAGACTTTATCTCTGCCCTAGCTACTCATTACTCTTTTGACTTTCTGGCACTAACTGAGACCTGGATATCTCCTCAGAACTCAGCTACACCGGCTGCCCTATCCTCTGCCTATGTATTCTCTCACACTCCACGAGAAACTGGCAGAGGTGGTGGTACGGGTCTCCTGTTGTCCAAGAGGTGGTCCTTCTCGCCCATCACCCTGTCTCATCTCAGTTTTTCATCATTTGAATTTCATGCAGTTAAGGTAACCTCTCCAATTAACCTCCACATCTTGGTTATTTACCGTCCTCCTGGCTCTCTAGGAAACTTTCTAGATGAAATGGACATACTTCTTAGTCTTTTTCCTTCTGCTAACACTCCCCTCACTGTTCTAGGAGATTTCAACCTTCCATCTGATAAACTCCAATCCTCTTTCCTTCTCCCTCTCCTTAACTCCTTCTCTTTAACCCTAAACAGCTGCCCTCCTACACACAAGGCAGGAAATTCTCTCGACCTTGTTTTCTGCCGCCCTTCCCCAGTCACAGATATCACTACTATTCCTCTTCATAAATCTGATCATTACCTGGTATCCTTCACTATAACCCTTCCCATTCTATGTAAACCTAACCACCAAAATGTCTCTCTTACCCGCAAAAACCTTCACTCTGTCTCCCCTTTCTTTGTGTCTTCATACACCCTATCATTCCTCCCAGACCCAGACTCCTTCTCCTCTTTACCACTAGAGACTGCGACTGAAACTTTCCTCTCCTCTCTCTCCTCATCCATAGATCTCCTTTGCCCGCTGTCATCTAAACCAAGGAAGAAATCTTGTCCTGCTCCTTGGCTATCTGATGTACTGCGCAACAACAGGAGAGAATTAAGAACTGCGGAGAGAAGATGGAAGAAATCACAGCTTGATGCAGATCTCATCTCTTACCAGACTCTTCTTTCCAAATTCTCATGTGATGTGACTTCTGCCAAAACTACCTTCTTCAGACAAAAGTTGGAAGCGTCTGCACATGATCCTGGCAAACTCCACAACATCTTCTCCTCACTACTCAACCCACCGACTCCTCCTGCCCCTTCCTCTCTGACTGCTGACGATTTTGCCACATTCTACGATGGGAAGATTGTAGCAATCCGCCAGTCCTTCGCTCTCAACCAAAGTCCTACGGCAGAACCTCAAGACCTTTCCTTCCCTCCTTTAGCAGAATTTTCCAACTTGTCATCTGACGAGATTCAACAGATCATCTCGTCATCTAACCCCACCACCTGTTCATTAGACCCAATCCCTTCCACAATGCTCCAGGCCATCTCACGAGACCTCCTTCCCTTCACCACAGCCATCATCAACCAATCCATATCATCTGGTCATGTTCCTGCCGCTTTTAAGAAGGCAAGGGTTATTCCCATCCTCAAGAAACCCTGCCTGGACCCATCAGAAGTTAACAACTATCGCCCGGTATCACTGCTCTCTTTTATTTCCAAAATTCTTGAAAGAACGGTTTATAATTAAATGTCTCTTTATCTCTCACAGAACAACCTTAATGACCCAAACCAATCTGGATTCAAAGTGGCACATTCCACAGAGACTGCCCTTCTGTCAGTCACTGAGAAGCTCCATGCTGCTAGATCTGCTAAACTTTCATCTGTCCTCATCCTCCTGGACCTGTCAGCTGCATTTTACACCGTGAACCACAAGATTCTATTATCTATTCTTACAAGCCTTGGAATTTGTGGAACAGCGTGGCAATGGTTTGCTTCTTACCTTAAAGATAGGTCATATGAGGTAACATGGAGGGGATCTACATCTGCCCCACGTAGACTCTCTACTGGTGTCCCGCAGGGCTCAGTACTTGGTCCTCTTCTGTTCTCCCTCTATACCCGGTCTCTTGGTAAGGTCATATCATCGCATGGATTCTCATACCACTGTTATGCAGACGACACCCAACTTGTCCTCTCCTTTCCTCCCTCTGACACTCAGGTTTCCACCCGGATCTCAGCATGTCTGGCAGACATCTCATTTTGGATGGCTGCTCATCAGCTGAAGCTCAATCTCAGTAAAACCGAACTGTTGTTTATCCCTTGTGACTCATCTCCAGGTCAAGACCTTGTGATATCCATGGACAACAACCAAATCACTCCCTCGACCACCGCCCGCAATCTTGGGGTAACCGTGGACAATCATCTGTCATTTTCCCCACACATCGCTAACCTTACTCGCTCTTGTCGATTTCTTCTTTACAATATCAGAAGAATTCGCCCATTTCTTTCTTCACAGGCTACTCAGGTGCTTGTTCAGTCCCTTGTTATTTCAAGACTGGACTACTGCAACTCACTCCTGGCAGGCCTGCCTCTGTCCACGATTCGTCCTCTGCAACTGATCCAGAATGCAGCAGCACGACTCGTTTTTAACCTTCCCAAGTTCTCCCACACCACCCCACTCCTCCGCTCCCTGCACTGGCTTCCTGTAGCTGCCCGCATCAAATTCAAAACACTGATGCTTGCCTACAAAGCCAAAAATGGCCCAGCACCCACTTACCTCTCTGCGCTAATTACACCACGCACTGCACCACGTTGCCTCCGATCCTCCAGCACTGCTCGCCTCATCCCACCATCTCTCAGGGATCGAGGGCGGCATTCATCCAGGCTCTTTTCTGTTCTGGCACCTAGATGGTGGAATGAACTTCCTCTAGATGTCCGTACATCAGAGACTTTGACTATCTTTAAACGACGACTCAAGACGCATCTGTTTCTCCAGTACTTGGACTAACCCCCCTCCCCCCGAAAAAAAAAAAAAAAAAAAAAAAAAAAATCAGTTGTGTTGGACTAATGGTACTTAGTTATTAACCTAGTTAACCCAGTGTAAGTATGTATCCAATGTTGTAAACATTAAAGCACTTTTTGTAAGTCGCTCTGGATAAGAGCGTCTGCCAAATGCCTAAATGTAAATGTAAATGTAAATGGCCTAGGATAGTATTCTTTCACTTCAGAAATATTGCTAAAATAAGGAAAAAACTAGTTCATGCTTTTATCACCTGCTTTTATGTCGGTCTGGTTGTAAAACTAGGTGCATAAACAAGCTTCAGTTAGTCCAGAATGCAACAGCGAGGCTCCTCACTAGAACCAGATGATACCTGCACATCACCCCCATCTTATCCACACTGCATTGGCTCCCTGGGAAATTTTGCATCGATTTTATGGATGCGTGTGGTAACAGGGCACAGTTCCACTTTTCCACGAAGATGGTCCTGTCCTTGGCAGATGCAGACAGCTACTATCTAAATACTTTTGACTTCAGTTGTCAGTACAGAACTACCAGTCTCACACAGTATGATGCAGATCAATCCCTGCCGTCCGTTATCACCCAGATGAGGATGGGTTCCCTGTTGAGTCTGGTTCCTTTCAAGGTTTCTTCCTATTACCATTTCAGGGAGTTTTTCCTTGCCACTGTCTTATCATTTTGATTCATACACATTCACATCTCCTACAAACTTAAATAATTATTTTAATTGTGTAAAGCTGCTTTTCGACAATGTAAACTGTTAAAAGCGCTATACAAATAAAATAGAATTGAAAATTGCCACTAGTACCACTAGTGGAGCCATTACACTTGACTAGTTAACTAGTACAGCTCAAAGTCTCCACTAGTTAACTAGGGCAGTTTTAAATCTCACTAGTTAACTACTGGAGTTCACTAGTCAACTAGAGAGGTCTAAAAATGCTCACAAGTTAACTAGTAGGACAAGATGCAAATTAGGGGGCAGAAAAGGAGCCTTCCTATTGACTCTGCATGAGAAACTCCACCCGGACAAAATTTAACCCTATAAAGTCTGGTCACCTTCCACTGCCCTTTACTGCGAGCTCCTTGTGTACTATACAAGCAGAATTAAACATGTAAATGTGTGTAACATCAAATAATTTATTTATATTAACAACAACAAAAAGGTATAACCTATCAGTGAAAATACCGGGAGAAGAAGGAGCGACTGACACACACACGCTCCTATGAACAGCGAACCTCACACATACCCACGCTTTTTTGAACAGCGAACCTCACACAAACGCACTAATGAGCAATACACACACTCACGCAATCGTAGAGCAGACCCAGGTTTAGAGCTTTGATTACAAACAGGGGTATACACTAAAGAAGGGGGAAAGACACTAGTTACACATGGAAGACACAAACAGGAGTGACGGGAAACAAAAGGACAATAATCACATACCTAATACTCACATAAACAAAGACAAAACCAAAGATACACTAAACCACATACAACACAAAAGACATGCCCTCAGAGCCAGTACAACACAAAACAAACAAAAACAAAACAATAGCCCACTAGACAATATTAATGCTCGACCCAGTTTCCTAGAACTAACAGCTTTTTATAATGTCTTTAATAGGCTGCCTCAGCGCAGGTGAGTGCCTTCCTCACCTGACCAAAGTGCCTTCTGGAAAACTGGGTCTTCCAACAAAACTACAAAAAATAAATGACAACCACAGTGCCCTCTAGGGGTAGTCCCTTACAATAATCAATAAATTTCAAATTCAAATTTAAATTCAAATTTTATTTGTCACATACACAAACATACACAGTACGAAATGTAGTGAAATGCATTATACGACTGCCATTGACCCTAGAAGAGAATTAAAGTTTACAAATAAGAGATAAATATGAATAAAAGAAATACGATAGAAATTAAATAAAAAATTAAATTAAACTAGGAAAAATTAACTAAAAATAAAAATAGAAATGTGCTAGGAAAAAATAGAACTAAAAATAAAAATAGAAATATGATGTGCAAAAATAGAAATCTACTGTACAAATTGAAATATACAATACGCCCTAGTAATTAGTGATGAGCAGAAATACATAAAGTAGCCACAATATTTACCTAATGTGTGTCATTTATGAATATTATGTATTTTACGAGGAGATAAGAAAGGCTTAGAAAATTCCATGTTATAATTCATTTGTCAGGTTGAAAAAAATCGGGACGAGACGAGAGACTGCTGTGGATGACAGCTACACACAATGTATGCCTTTGTGCACAGCATAACATCAAAGGCCTACGTGTCATGATAAATAAAATAAAACATTAACTGGGTGATAAAACATACAGTTAATAAATATACAGGTATTATGTGTAATATCTGTGAGAGCACACCTCCGACTTCACCTTCAGTTTAGCAGCTTCTCGCATCTCATCACTCAAGCACATCACACTTTATACATAACAATGAAGTCAATAAATTATGGAACTCAAATCAGTCCTGCCTTTCTTCTGATTATTTATTGTAGCCCAATATTAGAGGCAGGCACCTAATAAAGTCTCTCTCTCTCTCTCTCTCTCTGAAGCAGTCCGGTCAGGGTTTTGTTTTTTATTTTTACTAAAACTTTTTATTTAATTTGGATTTTGATTCAATTTAATGCTTTATTCAGATTTATTCATTGAATTCTTCAGCATCACCACTTGATTCCAGCAGGAGAACCTCTGTGGCATCACTGGGCGATTTTAATTCATATTTATACAATTTATTCTAAATTGGTTACTTTTGTATGTATGACTAGTAAACTTGTATATTATGGTTTCTTGTGAATGTGCTTTCTGCTTAAATCTGAACAATAATGAATTGTGCATTACAACTATTAGTTTATAATAACGTGAAAAAAATATCAGCCACGGTCGCAGGTGGAGCGAGCAGGCTGCCATTCAATACACTCACGCCTTTTTTTGGACTGTAGATCTGTTTTGTTTTGCAGGAGAAATAGTTCTATATAACCTGAACAATATAAAGTAGCGTAATGAATCAGCATCTAACAAATCATAATGTTGTAGTCATGAAAAGTGCCTAAAATAACTCTTTAACTCGGGCCCTTAAGGCTTGTCAGTTCTCTGGTTAAACTCTGACCAATCAAAATCATTGTCCCGCCCCCTTCTTTTGCATGCAGCCCACTAGTTGTACAGTATTAGAGGATTTCACAAGTGAGGGAGGGATAAGTGTCCACTAGTGCACTACTCGAGTTTACTAGTTAACTAGTGAGTCAGTATACCATTCATGCGGGATATAACATGAACATAGGCTTTTACATTATTACATTATGCTTTTTTATAGTATGTTTTATACGATCACTCTTTTTTGGAGACATCCTTGGTCTACAGCAGTTACTTGAATTTGCTTAAGAATATTCCACAGAACTGTGTGTGTATGTGCAGTGGTGATGGTTTTAATCATTAATAATAACTTATCTAACATACTGTACATTGTGTATAGAAGGACAGGGTGGTAAACAAAAACAATGCAACGGATTTTATTAAGCTATCTCTACCTGTAATATTGTAGTACTGGGCTACAAGGGAAAAAAAAGATTAGAGAACCATTGTAAATGGTTCTGTAAAAAGTATTATACATTATACATTAATAAACTGATTATTAGTTTTAGTAAATAATTGTTAAAACTCTGATTTATTTACACTGTGTGTATTATTAATAACTTTTAGTCACTGTATCCTAATATTACAGGCAGATGCTTAGTGAAGTTTCTCTCTCTCTCTCATTGTTGATTTAAAAAATAAACTTATTGTGTCTTACAGTGAATTATTGGCTTATAATAATGTGATAATATAAAAAAAGTCTGCTATTTAATATATTTCCATTTATTCTGGATTGTAGATGTATTTTGTTTTGACAATAGTTCATGATCTGATTAATATAAAGTAGCCTAATGAATCAACTTTAAATAAATAATAATGTTTTAGTCATAACAAGCCGCTAAAATAATTCTGGCCGCTTAAATTTCAGCCGCTTTCAAGTTTGAACACTGACCACTCACATTCACATTCACCATCGTGTCATGGCACACATTTGGTTTTAATCCTCTGGCTCCATCTTGTAGCAGTTCAGTGCAGACGCAGATAATTTAAGCTATTTTCTTAGTGGTTGATATAGACCATGTGACCCTTGTACCAATTACTTCCGGGTTAAAGCCCGAAAGTAATTGCAGTGTTACTTTTGGTTTGGAAGTTTCTGTAAGTTTCTTACCTTTCTTTAAAGTTTGTAGAAATGTATATGTACATTTAAAATGTTTAACCTTCTAAAGGAATGATTCTAAAGTGAGAGCTATACTAAGTAGAGCTGAATGTACCGTGTTCATAGAACATTGTAAACTATGGAGATTCATTTGCATTATTTGTGAATATTTGGTAGTAATACATTTGTAATCTGTGTTTTAGTTTTACAATAAGAATAAGATGAAGAAAGAAAGAGAAAAGAACATAAGAATAAAGCTTCGAACCGCTTGCTTCTGCCTCTGCCTCCCCTTTTTTTGAGTTCTTACTGTTAGCTGTCTGTCAGTGCTGTGTGCTGTAGACAGAACACACATCTAAGACAAAATACTTTGTTCCGCCTCATTCATTTGCATGCAGCCCCCTAGTACTACTAGTAGATTTCACTAGTCAGGGATAAGTGTCCACTATTGCATTATAGTCGGCCCTTACTATTTAACTAGTGAGGCCTAAAATGCAAATTGGGAGGCTTCCATCTCTTCCATATTTTTGCTTCCATCTTGACACCGACAGACTACAGAGTCCAAGAGATTCCAAGATCTTGGGAGAAATTGAATGTGACTGTGGATATATATATAAAAAACGATGTGCTCAGAAAGTTTTATCGCAGCAGCAACATACAGTAGTAGGACGTTGATGTGCTCTTTTTTTTTTTTCCTTTATTGGGGTAAATAAACGCACAAATTTCTAATATGTGGAGCACAAAAAATCCACATGCTATTTACAAGAAACTATTTCACTCCGGAAACAAATATTTCCCCATAACATACTCTACCTGGCCACTGCAGACTTTTTTGACACACGTTATATGCACTATATATCTATATGAGAGAGAGAGAGAGAGAGAGAGAGAGACACTATACATAACATGCGCTAAGAATAGTAAATAGAATTAGGAATTAGCAATGGTTCCATAACTAGTTTTATAAATATATTTTTAATGTGGAAAAAATCGCGAGTCTGTTAGGTGGCTGTAACTGTTAATAGTTGTTAGACACAAAACTTGCATACAAAGTGGCCATAGGCACACAATAACGTAATACTATAATATGCCGCAGGTGGCGAAGGGGATTTTAGCTGGGGCTAGATGAGTTGTGTTCAGCCTAAGAGCAGAAAAGTCTTAAAGGGCTGTCTCTGAATTCAGCATTCGGTTATGATGTGACAATTATTTTAGGCACTTTTCATGACTAAAATTATTATATATATATATATATATATATATATATATATATATATATATATAATTTTTTTTTTTTTTTTTTTAATAAATATAGTTTATAAATATATAATAATTATAATAAATACAGCAATGGTTAAAGACTTTATTTTGTTAAAATCAAAAACACATTATATGATTTATTTTCCTAAGAATTGAGGCAGTAAGAGATAACTGTAGTTTCACTTTCTGAATGGTGTAGATGTGTTATAGCTGTGGGGTAGAGGAGCTGAGTGAGCTGCAGTACAGCAAACTCTCAGGGTTACTGCAGCAGCCCATAACATCAATCATAATCATAATGACTGATTGCATTATTATTATTATTATTATTATTATTATTAATTTAAAACTCAAACTAATATGTGCATGCTGTCTTTGAGTAAGTTGTTAAAAAGCACAGATGTCAAAATATTGTCAGACTGAAGTGGTCTAGATGGTTAAGACTCTTACTGATAAGAAGCCGCAATGCAGCAGCAGTAATATGAATGTTGTTTTAATAATAATAATAATAATAAAAAGGCAAACTCATGTCTAAATTGTGTCAGTGGTAAAGAACATAATGTTGAGATTGCTTGCACACAAAACCTTATTAATAACAAAGATCATTAAAAATCATAAACATTTATTACAATACTAAAAGTTCAGTATACATCATTAACCTCCTCCTCCACCGGTTTCAGCTTCACTCTGTAGTTTATGGCGGCAACGTATTGTAGAAGTCCATCACTGCTGGGGAAACTGAGTGTAACAGATGGTAGTTTGCCGTGAAAAACATCCAACAATGAGATTTAATCTCCGGCAACAAAATAATATTTATGTCCCGATTCATTGTTTTTTTTTTACTTTTGCAGACGTGAGACCAAACTATGGCTGGCACACGTATGTAAACCTGCAATCAATACACAATATGTATCATGATATATACTGTATGTATTATATATTTTTATATTAAAACACTTTAAATTAATATAATGTTAAAATGTCTACAAAAAATTACTGAACAGAAATTAGTAGATAAATAAATAAATACATGAATTATTTAAATACATTTTATTGATATTAAAAGTAAAAAAAATTTAATTATCTACTTCTAACGAAAGTTTGTTTGCTATTTAAATTGTCAGAAAAGGATATCACAATACCGGAAACATCTCAGATTAGTGTCATTGTAACATCATTTATAATACATATATCATATCATATCATATCATATCATATCATATCATATCATATCATATCATATCATATGTTACGGCCTTCCGTTGGATAAGTCAATCTCCATAACTGAAGAAACAAAGAAAGGCAACGTGACCTTATGAGTGACGAGTCTTATTAAATTCCACTTTATTAACTTGATAAAGCTTAATGAAAGCATTTACATCTTGTGTTCATGTATTAATATGTTATAACATCACTACAGATGCTGACTTTGTTGAAGCCAAGAGGGACGAGCTTATCCAGAGGGTCTCCTTAGTGATGCCTCTGGCTGATGAGCTGCTGCAAGGGAACCATATCAACCACGAGTCGTATGCAAATATCCAAGCCGAAAGTACAACCCGAAAGCGGATGAGAGAACTCTACAAGTCGTTAAACAACGAACAAAGCAAAGCTGCATTTTATGAAGCACTGAAGAAATATGAACCTTACCTTGTTAAAGAACTGGAGGGGAAATACAGGAGGCAAGGTCTGTACTGGGTTCTGTAGTTTCCCTTCATTCACCTGAGGACACTTACTGTCAGATTCACTGATTCACTTTAAACATTGTATTTATTGTGAATATAAACTGGCTCAGTTAAAGCATTTGCATTCCAGTGTTCATGAATAATAACATGTATGTACTGAATCTAATGTTACATCTTATGTTCATGTATTATTATTCGTCATAACATCACCATAGATGGTGACGTTGTTGAAGACATGAGGAAAAGGCCGAATGAAAATCAGTCATTGGACCAGCAGTTTGATGGTAAGATGTATGAAAATGTCTGCACAGAAAGTACGAACCAAAAGAGGATGAGTGAATTATACAAAATTAACAAAACTGCTATTCATGAACAGAGTTAAGTGTAACGCGTTACTGTATCAAATTACTTTTCCTGATAACGCAGTAATGTAACGTATTACATTTTAAATGCATGTAATTTGATTACAGAAAATCACGTTTTGCACAGCAGCATCAGTTAACGAGCATGTGCTTTAGTTTTTTACATTTGATGCAACATTTTAGAGAACTGGAGGATACAAAAGGTCTGTACTGCGGCATGTAATTTCTCTTCATTCACTTACTCTCCGATTCACTGATTTGCTTTAAAGATTGTATTAATTGTGAAGCTAAGTTTGTTTCACCACAAACACTGATGGATTTCTAGGATTAAGCTAATGTGTAAGTTACTTTATGGGGAAACTTGTTGATTTTCTACATCATTCATGAAATTAAAGGCGTCACTAACATCATGTCATATTGCATGAAAGCCTGAAGTTTACACCCTAGTGGTTCTGTATTCTCAGCTGTCTTTCTTTACTCCACATCACATACAGGCCCACAGAGAGTGGACAATGAAACTCACACCAAACTTAAAGAACAATGGGTGGAAAAGAGCAAGAAATATCGAAAGACATTTCAGGAACTCATTGAAGATCCTGATTTGAAGAGCGTGGGAAATGGAAAACTTTTCCTGTGCATAAAGAATAAATATAAAATAGGAAGAGGAGCCCCAGGAACCCAGGTGTACATTGGGATGAGGGATGATGGTACTGAGGTTGCAGTTAAACGAATGGTCCAAGATGACAATAAACAACTAAAGGATGAGATGAAAGTACTGCGTAATCCAAAGCTGGAGCACAAGAACATCGTCAGATATCTAGATTTCTCAGAAGACCAGGATTTTGTTTACCTCTGCCTGCAACTCTGTGAATATGACTTTGAAGAATACAAGAAAACCAGTAAACCGGACCAGGATTCTTTGAAAAAAGTGATGAAGGAAGTTCTTCTTGGATTGCAAGCCCTCCACGATGCTCGAATCATTCACAGAGATTTAAAACCCTGGAATATTTTAATTGGTATTTATTCTTTATTTTTTTTCCATCTAATAAGCTTCTTTCATTAAAAAACTAAGCACTCTGAAATCATCTACTCACTATCAAGTGCTAATCTCATGATTACAGCACACACACACACACACACACACACACTGGATAGTGTCGAAATAATTTTATCATTTCTTTTAACAGATGTGGAAGGAAACGCAAGATTGGCTGACTTTGGTATAAGCCGCATGATAAACCAAGATGTAAGTACGGTGCACACGTCAAGAGCCGGAACACGAGGCTGGGAGGCAGCAGAGATCCTGAATACAGACGGAACGCGTAGATACAAAACAAGCACTGACATTCAGGTCTGTCTCATAGTTTCTAATGTGTTTCTCAATGAACATTAAAGAGAGAGAGAGAGAGAGAGAGAGAGAGAGAAATAATATATATATAATATACAACTTTCATTATTGATCTACAAACATCTTTTGAAGTAAAAAGTGTGTTTATTTTTAGGGTTAAATAAACACAGTTACTTGTGGTTTCAGGTGGCTGGAATGTTGATGTATTTCATCCTCTCTGGTGGGAAACATCCTTTCGGCACAGAGAATGAAAGAGAAGAAAACATTCGGAAAGGAAATTACCAACTGGATGAAACAACTGATGTGGAAGCAAAAGATCTGATTGAGAAAATGATTGCACATAAACCAGAAGGAAGGTTGAGCATCGAGGAGGCAGTAGAACATCCTTATTTCTGGGACGATAAAGGGTGAGAAAAAACTATTCCTCAAGACTACATTTAAAAATACAGGAAAGTCTGGATCTTTGGTAACAAAATATCCACTCGCCTTTATTTTTGTTGCATGCATGAACTTTGGATCTCAAGATTTAACGTTTCCACACGTTTTTGTGCGCATGCGCTTTATCCTTACTGTACATATGCAAAATTTTGCTCATTGATGCTATATTTCTGCTTTTGCTTTCTCTGTCTGTCGCTCTGTTTTCTTGGCTCTGGATTTGATCTTTAAAGCCTCTTTTCTACTTTCCTACCTGGCATGCAAGAATAACAGCAACAGAAGGCTTAGGTGAGCTGGATTACTCGATATATAGCACTTTACTTGTACTTTAACTGGTTACATTGTAAATATTTATATTGCATTATACTTATTTTATTATTATTATTATAATTAAATATAATATTATATTTTATATGGAAAATAAGATACATGTTCACATTTCCATTCCTCTTTAATTCTAAAAACACCAAAGAATCATAAAAAAAAGAAAAACAGAAATGACAAATGATTTTGTAGGAATTTTTGACAAAATCTAACCCTCAGTAATATTTAACGTTTGTTTCCGTCTAGGAGAGATGGATTTCTGAGAGAGATTGGAGACATGGAACAAGTCCAGAACTACAAAGCGGTGGACGCTGAGCTTAAAGAAGCTGTGGGAAAATATGAAAATTCTTTAGGCTGGAGATCTAAGGTTATTTTAATCTACTCCAAAAGTATCTGCACCCCAGACCATCCTGCCTATATGTGGTTCCTGCACAAACTGTTAACACACATTTAGAAACAAACAGTTAAGTATAGAATGTCTCTGTATGCTGTAGCACACAAGCCTGTGTTAAAGTTGGAGTGAAAAAACTCATGTGTCCTGCACAGAGCCCTGACTGAACTTAACCCCACTGAACACCTTTGGGATGAAATTGTAGTGGAATGATGACAAATCCACAAAAACTAGTGGAAAGCCTTTCTAAAAGAGTGGAGTACTGTACGTTATAACAGCACATGGGAAATAAATCTAGAATGGGAAGCACAACAAGCACATATAGGTGTGATGGTCAGGGCTGCACATGAAGTGTGTATAAAATTATTTACTGTGTAACAATCGAATAATTTAATAACCTGGGTCCAGTTTTTCAAAAAATTTAATCTGGATCAAATTAGTCCGGATTTGGAAATCCCATGTTTTGCTATCCAGGATTAACTGATCTATCTTACTTTTATGACAGTTTTTTAAAGGAACATTGGGTTGGATCACTGTGATCCAAATATCAAATTTCAGGATTACCAAATCCAGTTTACCATAGCCTTAAATGGAACCAACAGTGTAGCCTACTGGCTTAGTAAAAAAACAACAGGTGGGCAAATTACCAGTGGCCACAAATAGCCATTGTTTGTTTTAATTGTAAGAAACAGAAACACTACAAAAAAAAAAAAAAAAAAATTTACATTTTTTTTTGTTTCTTTTAATGTTAAATAACAAAACAAAAACAATACTGTCAAAAAGTCAAAACTCATTTACAGGACAGACACCAGCACTTTCCATCTTTGCCTTTAGGAGATGTATCTCCATCTGCACTTTTTTCCGCTGCAGTTGGGCAAGCAAGATTTGTTCTTTACCCAGTTCAATTTCTACTTCTGCTCTCTCGGGTTTCCCGCTTAAGAAGTAACTCATAGCTGTCACCATCCTTGTTTGTAGCTTAGCGTTTTCTAGGAACATCTTGGACTGTCTTCACTACATCCACTGGGGATCTATCTTCCTCCTCAGTCACTGTAGTTAAGTCTAGGACAAACATTTCCTCTGCAGGAGAATTTTGCTCGCATTCTTCTGAAGTCCTAGTGTCTGTAATTGTGGCCTCTCCATTTGCTTCTATGCCTTCAATGCCATGCAGAGCCTCTGATTTTTGTCCTCCGATGATATCAAGTACCATATCAGTGAAATCACCCCTTTTATATGGCTTGTTACCTGTTTTGGGGTTCTTGGCTTCAGTAAGGTCTTTTGTCGCCTTGGCCCTAAGGTTCTTCTATCGCAACATAACTTGTTTTATGGTCTTCCTTTGGCCAGACCCCATGGAATTGACATGAATGGTTATGTACTCCCAAATATTGTGTTTTACTTTTTTAGTCACTTCTCCACCCTTTGCAGAACTGAAACCTTCTACTATTGAGGCAAAATTGGCTCGAACACCCTCCAGCAGTGCACAGGTTTCTGCCACAGGGCATGAAATTAGGCCCTTTTGAGTCCATGGTTCCAACTCTTTGGTGTAGCAACACTGATCTTAAAAGACTTGAGCATGATTGCTTTGGCTTGTGCTCAATTAGGCTTACACTAATCAGCTCGTTGCTTGTTAATGGGAGACACCACTTAAAGACATCATGTCTTTGCACTCATTTTTCTTGCCTACAGATGCATCCACATGGCGGGTATTGTTCATCGTTACCGTAGGAGAAGGTACCGTCAAAGGGTGGATGCTGAGCGTGCAAAACCACTCGAGCAATACACATCAGAAGAACTGTATGCACGTTTTTTATTTTGGGTGAGATGACATCAAGTACATTGCAGATCTTGTCAGGCCAACACTCCAACACCAAACCCAAAGGAGTCATGCTTTATCCGTGGAGGAACAGTGCTTAATCGCTCTACGCTTTTACGCATGTGGGACTTTCTACCAAGTAATTGGTGACAACATGGGAGTAAGAAAAACAACCGTGAGTAATGTGGTGAAGGCTATGTCAGTAGCACTGGCCAGTCTGATCAATCAATTTGTTTACTTTCCCAAGGGATGACCAAACAGCTCAGACTAAGCACAAGTTTTTTCAAATAGGGAACATGCCTAGCACTATTGGTGCTATTAATTGTACTCATGTGCATATCCAAGCACCTTATAAAAGGGAATGGGAGCATGTCAGTCGAAAGGGGAGGCACAGCATTAACATCCAACTTGTGGGCAACGCCGACCTCATAATAACAAACTGTGTTGTGAGATGGCCAGGGTCTGTTCATGATGTACGTATTCTAAGAGAAAGTGCACTATACAGAGCACTACAATCCCACGGACCAAATGGCATAATATTGGGAGACAGTGCGTATCCCCTCCTACCATGGCTAATGACCTCCTTTTCCAGTTGCAAACACACATGAGGACTCTAACTTCAACTCTTCACATTGCAAAACAAGATGTGCCATTGAATGCTTAAATGGAGTCCTAAAGAGAAGGTTTGCATGTCTTAACTACTTGCGAGTGCAACCCAAGGTGGCATGCAACATAATCCTTGCATGCATTGTTTTGCATAACATTGCAACCAGGCGTCATGTCCCTCTTGATGGCAATTTTGATGAACCTGTGCCTGATGTAGGACCATATATATATATATATATATATATATATATATATATATATATATATATATATATATATTTTTTTTTTTTTTTTTTTTTTTTTTAGTTTATTTGAGTAAAGAAATCACAACTGAAGCTACCCTTTTGATGTGATCAGGATGATCCTGTTTTTTTGGACCAAATAGATACCAATCTGAGTTCAAAGTTTTGAATAACCCAAAGGGCAGGTTTGATCTAAATCAAATGTAAGATTGGATTACGTGGTCTGATCTTAATTCAGAATCCCTCTATCACTTTTTTGAAAAACCCATTTCCAAGATTTGATCCAATCCGTGATCCAAAATCCCAGTGGATAATTTTTGAAAAACTGGGCCCTGGTTACACTAAACAGGATCTCCAAATAAGAAAAGCACCAACACCAATGGTAAACAGCTACCCAATGTGTATTAAACAATAACGAAACAAAATAGGTGCACCAAAAAACAACAACAACAAAAACTAATTCTAATAATATTTACAAAATATATACAACCGAATGATGTGTAAGTATGTGAAATGATTATTTATAAATGGAGTGTGGTGGGAGAGCTAAATCGGCCTCACCGGAAGTGATGGTAATAATCCGGGAGCACGATTTTGGAGCTGGAGTGAAGTGGTGAAGCAGACTGGGGGTGATAATCCAACTGTACAGGATATCCACCAACAACAGTCTCCATAAAAATCTTTAAACTCCTCGACAATTGTCTCCTTACTCTCTCCTCCCGAGCTTCTTCCTGGGTGTCCTTTTAAGCCGATCCCCTAACCCTGTACGTCATCGGGATGACCTCGCGACACGGCTGCGTACTCTCGCGAGACATCATCCCCGGAACCATAACACAGGTCTTTGGGACATATAACCATATCGGGTACAATGTTTTACACGGCATAGCAGTTTATCGTCTTTTTGTATAAATATAAACTTTGTGGCTGCACTACAACTGTTCTTTGTGGAAGGTGCTTAGTGTTAATAAACTGTTATAACACACAAGTCTATTCGTCTAGAAAGGACAAACTGTTTGTATATTATTAGTCCAAATGTGAATGATAATTGTGTACAGACTTTTTTTTAACTTTAGTAAAAAGAAAAAGCTTTCTAGTACTTTTTATCTTTTAGGGAAAGAAGGAACATACAATTGTATCATGTGTTTACAGATTACAGATTTTGACCCCAAGTTTGAAAAAAACATTCCAGATGATTTACTCGGCCTGCTGCGTTTTCTGCGTAACAGATTGGTGCATCGGTACGTCAATCAGCATAAATTTTCTTTTGGTAGTTGCTTTTCTTTAACGCCAACTAAATCATTTTCCTTTTATTCCACAGTAAAGACATCTTCTACCAAAACAACATGTATAAGGAAGTGTTTCCAGAATTCTACATTAGCGCTAACCAGTTGGCCAAAGAGATGAAATGGAAATAGCAAGCTGCATGTGGCACATGGGTCATGATCTCACCCTCGACTGGAGCAGACATCCCTCCCACTTCATTTTCAATCTATAACTTTGTAAAACAGAACTGCTTGTTAATAAATCTGTTTTTACGGTGCATCTTTTATGTTTTAAGTGTCTTAATTCACAATGAATAATTATTGAAAAAACTACACTTTAAATACACTTTGTACTTTAAGCCAAAAGTAGCTTTTTAAAACATGCATTTTTTGCTTTCCATAACAATAATTGTCATTTGAACATTATTGAACATTACATTTTTATAATATGTTAATTTGTCATTATTTTAATAAAATATATAATCTTGTTTATAAAATCAGAAAATGCTACATTTGGAAAATTCTGGTAACACAACCGAGAACAAGAACATAAGATATTAAAATAATATCAGATAATAACAATATTGTGCAATATTAACAAAATTGTACTAAATTTAAACTTTTCTAAACCCCAATCAGCCTTTTACTGCTTCAGTTAGTAGATTTTCTAATTCAGTTTCATCTTGTACACCTCTTGGTAAGAAAAGAAACATTGAACATGTTGATGCAGAACGAAGTCTTCGACAAGTATTGTCTTGTGTATAAAAGTCAATCTCTGCTTTCTTGTGAAAACCCAGGGGAGGAAGACAATCAGCACCAGACAGGAATGTCAAAAGATCCTCAAAAGTCAAAGGAGATGCTCTTTCTGTTGTTATGTACATAGAACAACAAGAAAAAATGCTTTAAATATAATGCTCATTAAACATAAAGCTTAAGGCTAATCGGAAATCGCTGTACATGTGAAGAAAATGTCAGCACTTACCCTGGAAGCTGTTGAGTAAACATTCCCATGAAAAGATGGTCTCTTCTTCAGCATCTCTTCTGTTACTACCATCTTGACTCCAGTTCACAACAAGAAGGTCTCTAAACTCACTTCTTGACAGAGGCTTCTGTGTGTTGGTGAAAAGAGGCTTGAAGACGTTCCAGTTGTTTTCCACTATCTGCCAAAGTAATCCACACAAATTGACTCCTGCTTTGAACTGTGAGATCATGCTGGCAGACCTAAGATGAAAAAAAAAAAAAAAACATTGAAAAATAAAGAAAACATCAAAACCTACCTAACCTAACCATACCTAATTACAGGAAGGTAACAATAGAACAAAAAATATATTCACTATTCTGTGTTCTATCAGTGATTGCTGAGGTCCTCCCAACATTATAAATTAAAGTGTTTTCATTAGAAATTTTTATACAAGCTTACCTATGATAAATGAAATGTTTAATGACAAGGCTATAAATTCTAAGCATGTCAGAAAGGCCAGCAGTGTAGATCCAGTGTACCCCACCATCTGCAATCCAATCACCAAGATTGGCCTTCAGTGAAATTAGGTCACTCACACTTGTGAAAATGTCTAAACATGGCAGGAAATAGGAAATATTGTTTCATATAAAAATGTATTGTTATTTATCAAGCTAAATATTTGTACATTATATACCTGCTGCATCCTGAAGTGAACTTCATTATCTGGCAAGTCTTGAAAATCAAACCTGTCCAACTCCCCTTCCTGTCCACACATCAGCAAATATAAAGCAGAATAAAGGGCTTTAATTCCTGGACCTGCATGAAGTATGGACCACTCAATGAGTTTCCCACCCGTGTAAAATCGGTTCTGTTCTAAAGCTGTCTGATTGTAGGCAGAGAAAACCTGGCCTTGTTTTCCTTCAAAAATTCCAAGTGCTGTCTGTACTTCGATCGTTAAGAGCCTGATGGAAAGAAAATGATGTCTGTTCATTGGAAAGAAAACAGAAATTTTAATTTAAAGTTAAATAGTTTTTTATTGTGTTAAAAGTTTTAATCAGACCCATGTAGGAACAGAATACGCATGATGTAGGCATATAGCGCCTTTTCGTAAAAATTTAAAATTTTCTTTTACTGAAGCAATGTGGTTCACATTTTCAAGAAATATCTAAAAAACATTAGCTTTACATAGAAATGATTTACAAAGACAGAAAAATCAATGAAAAACATAGGCAGGGTCTCACAGACAAAGCATAGCTAAAGCCAAGACTAGGCCTAGGCTTTTGTTGTTCTGTGTTTTCTTTATTTCAAATTCATGAAATGAATGAAAAATTGTGAAAAGCACTATATAAATACAACTGAATTGAATTGATTAAACTAAGATGTTTATACATACTTTATAAACGTGCCTCAGAAAAAGTCAGTCCAAGTTATTTTCAGTTAAGACAGCTCAAACATGTGGCATAGTGTAGGACTAGACTTTAGCTTTGTCAGTGAAACCAGGGGATCATTTTTAAAAGATTTACCAACCTAAAGAACTCCCTTTGTGGACCACCAAAATCGTCAGCAGAATCTCCAACAAACTCATTATGTGGAGTTCGGTGCTATGCAAAGAAGCTCTTTGACAATGCTTGACAGGCACTGTGGAGAATTCTTGACCTCCTTGCAACAACAACAGTGTGTTCATCCATGTCAAGATTTTCTTTCTGGAATGATTTCAGAATGTCGGCCAAATCACCTGCATCCTAAATATAAGTTTAGATATAAGAAACATCATAACATACAGTATTTTATAATATATTTTATAAGCTTATTATATTACTATTTTAAATATGTTATTTTAGGTAAACCTTACGGTAAATAATACACTCACGTTGTCTGAAGTGTTTTTACTGGGAGAGCGCAACATAACTGGCTCGTCTTCTTCTGCACCTGACAGAGCCATGATGTGTTCGTCACTTGCTGGTTGGATTATCCTGTAATAGACCTAAAATAAAAACCAACAGCTAAATAACAAGATAAATTATTGCACCATTTTGTAATTTGACATAGCAAATACTCAGTTTGTAAAATGTGACCTTGAGTGAAAACCAGGCAAAAGTCATATGATCAAATTATAAGATTCTGAGCATCAAAATTTGGCATAACTAAAAAAATGACAATAATAGTTGTGTTTATTGCTATAAATGATAGATTATATAATAGATTTTCAGATACAATACTGTTCTTTACATCTACAGAAAACAGTAAATCACAAACAAAGGCTTTAGCTGGGTCTTTATCTTTCATAGATGGGACACAAATTTTAATTCTACTGTATCAGCCTTACCTTTACATGCATTTCGGGAAACACTAGATAAAATCTAGAATTCATTTAACATTTAACAAGAAAATTATTAAAATTGTAAGGAAAGTGCATTTAAATTATGCCAGAATCTATAGTACATACATCAGGAGTTCCTGCATTGATCCATTCAACATGTAACAGAGGGCCAGCATTGTCCTGCATATCATATACATTTTAGGTAATTTTCCAAGAAAAATCATAAATGTATATAATTACTATTAAGTAATGGTGGGTTCAGAGTAGTACCATAGCAGATATGCGGGGTGGCAATGAGGGCTGGAAATGAGTTGGTACTATAGCTGGTGTCTGGGCTAGTGATGATTCCTGGACATGATGTAGTGCTACATTTGGTAACTGGGATGGTGATGATTCCTGGACATGATGTAGTGCTACAGTTGTTGTCTGGGCTGGTGATGATGGCTGCAAATGAGATGGTGCTACAGCTGGTGTCTGGGCTGGTGATGATGGAGATGTTGAGTTCTTAAAGAAACAAGAGATAACAAGAAACACAGTGTACATAAAAAGTACCTAGTCATTCCCAGCTGTGAATACAAAAATCTAAAGTTTGTAATATAGAATGGTTTAATTTTATTTGTTTTACTTCATTTCATTCATTTTTATTAGGATTAGCAGCTACTGTTACTATTGGAACTATAAATACTATTGTTTTCCCTAAAATTACATGTAAATGAAACAGATAAATAAATATTCTGTCCATATATTTTTTTTAAAATGTCAAACCTTACTTGATCGAGCTGAGACAGGTTAACAGAAGGTCGTATGTAAATGACTCTGTCCTTGAAAAGCATGCACAGAACTGATCCACTCATTTCAGTTCCATGTTCTAGCGTAGGTTTTACAAGCTGTGTGTTCGATGCTCTCAGGATCTCTATTCTTAAACAGAAAATAAAAGATTAATTGCAGAATTTATATAGACCCCACCCACCCTTTTGATATACTTACTCTGTGCTGTTCTGAAGTTTCAATTCATATATGGAACGAATGTGCTCCATGACTTCTTGCGCAGTGCAACTTTTTTGGAATTGGACACCATTTATAACATAGCCATCATTCAAGAGCTGCACTCTTGGTATGGTATGGGGTTAATTATGTGCCAAAATTTAACAAACAAACACAATCTGCTTTGCAAAGAAAAAAACGACTTTCTCACAAATGCAGCGTTTTGCAAACAAACACAATCCGATTTACAAAGAAAAAAATTCTACTTTCTCACAAATGCACCCTCCGTATTTTCTCACAAATGCATCCATCCGTATTTTCTCACACATGCGCCCAACCTATTTTCTCACAAATGCAATGGAGCAACTCCCTCTTCCAAAACAGCAGATGGCGCTATCGGTCAATTTACTCTATTCTCCCAAGACCTCAAACAACGTGTTTATATGGTTTACCCCTATGTCCCAGAGGAATATGAGTGGGGAACAGTTTTGAGGTGTCCATTATACATCCAGACAGCCAGACATATTAACACTCCACTATCTTTAGGATAGAGCCCTGTAGGGGAATAATACAGTTATATCAAACCACAGCTGCATTTTAATGAACTATTGAATTATTAACTATAATTAGTGATCATATCTACATTTAAATAATCTGTGTCTGTAGTACAATACTACATTGTAGACAGCTGTTGCAGCGCGAGGTGTAGATACAGTAAGATGCAAGAATCATTGTATTAGACTGCATGAAATTTATGAAACTTTTTACAAGCAGGTTTGTAATAGAATTCTGTCGGTAATTCAGTATGTTTACTGTTCATTTAAAGCTTTTTCCCCCTTATAACTTTGTTAAAGATTATTTAAATGTAGATATGATCACTAATTATAAAAGATTTTGATGCATCATGTCGCATACGTCCGGTGTGGATATAAAAAGCCAAACATGATGGCAGTTCTTTCAGCCTTCAATAGTTCATTAAAATGCAGCTGTGGTTTGATATAACTGTATTATTCCCCTACAGGGCTCTATCCTAAAGATAGTGGATTGTTAATATGTCTGGCTGTCTGGATATATAATAGACACCTCAAAACTGTTCCCCACTCATATTCCTCTGGGACATAAGGGTAAACCATATAAACACGTTGTTTGAGGTCTCGGGAGAATAGAGTAAATTGACCGATAGCGCCATCTGCTGTTTTGGAAGAGGGAGATGCTCCCTTGCATTTGTGAGAAAATAGGTTGGGTGCATTTGTGAGAAAATACGGATGGATGCATTTGTGAGAAAATACGGATGGATGCATTTGTGAGAAAGTTGATTTTTTTTCTTTGCAAATCGGATTGTGTTTGTTTGCAAAACGCTGCATTTGTGAGAAAGTCGTTTTTTTCTTTGCAAAGCAGATTGTGTTTGTTTGTTAAATTTTGGCACATAATTAACTCCATACTCTTGCCATTCCTCTTGGGACAACAGAGGTCTCAGGAGAAGTCAAAAGACACACTTCTCTACAAAAAGGAGCACCTGCCTTTCTACAGCACCTAAAATAAAGAAACTAAAGTTTGAAGTCATATTTTTCTCTCATGCTGTAAAATATTGTACATTATTCTAAAAATAAATGTGGTGTGAGCTGCTTCAAAAATGACTTTATTGTGACTTTATTATTTATTAATTATAATGAATACTTGCAATAACCAGAAGAACAGGTTAATGTAAATAATTTGCTAGCTGCACAAATTTCTAAGTAATGATTTACTTTTATATATTTACATTTATACAACAGTATATTGCGATATTGCTTTAGTATATTCATCAAGTTTACCTTCTTCTCATGTTAATGATATGATGTGTTTGGCCTCCCATACAAACACATGAAAATTAAGACGAACGTGAGCCGCCGTGGGCGGACCAAATATTAACACGAGCCACTGGGCAGCGCTGCGCGACTCTGATAGAAATAGACCCCGCCCACTATCAATTTACATTTTACCCACAATTCCCTGCTGTATTTTAGAGTGCACAATAGTGATGGGAAGTTTAAATCATTTTAGTGACTCGGTTATTTGAATCTCGTTCATCAAAATGAACTAATCTTTTTCCGAGTCATTTAGTTCATTTCGTTCTTTTGTTTAGAAATAATTTAAAATGTTGCATTTTCAATAAAAAGACCCTCAATACGTCTACATGCACACATTTTGGCTATAGTTCCAGTAATGAAAATATTACAATGCAGCTAAGGACATATTATAATAAACAGAATGAGCAGCTCAATATATCTTCTGGTCCAAGTCGTTCGTTCTTTTAAAACTATTGCACCGCATAGCGTCTATGGGAGTCACATGACAAAATGAACGACTTGGAGTAGAAGAGTCATTGAGAGAATCGCTCATTTCTGTTTCCTGTACATAACCTACTGAGGTTTTGCGATGATTTGCGCAAGCACGTC
Source organism: Clarias gariepinus (assembly GCF_024256425.1). Taxonomy (NCBI): domain Eukaryota; kingdom Metazoa; phylum Chordata; class Actinopteri; order Siluriformes; family Clariidae; genus Clarias; species Clarias gariepinus. The sequence continues at coordinate 24,390,700 of NC_071123.1, forward strand.
CAGTAGAAAATGAACGAATCACTCTGAGATACTCGTTTAAAAAGAACAAATCATTCATGAACGACCCATCACTAATGCTTAGGCTATAACGATATTGGCAAACATTATGAAGTTAAACTTCTTAAATGTATTATGTTTATTTTTCTTTTATGGAAACTGCAGTATTCTACGGTAATTTCTTGCAACAGAAAGGGCTGTTCAAAGCAGAAATTTTAGTGACCTACTGTACAATGCAGTCATCTTCATCTTGTGGAACACATGCAAGTTTTGTTGATTATATTGGACAGTTTACAAGTAATCCCAGATTTGTACAGAATATGCATCTTCAAATTTATTGATGTCTGAATATAGACTACTTAATAACAGGCTTAAAAAGTCAAACAATTGGAAAATTTAATTATTTTATATCTTTTACATCTTTCATTCTTCCTTAGGAAAATTTACCGGGCATGTGATGAATTTATCAGACAATGGAATCACCACAATATGAGAACAGAGGGTGGCATGAGTCCACTAGCATTGTGGAACTCTGGTATGATAATTGAGCCAAATGTCCCTAATGTGTCTGACATAGATGACTACAGTATTGACTTTGTTAATGAGAATATGACACAGATCAACACTGACCAGAAAACACGTTTAGTGTGAGCACTGCAGATACTGATTACCTTAAACGTTATTGGATCCCTTATCAGATTTTGGGAATAATGGGAATAACTGTTTTGGACTGAACTGTTTTTATGTGCCATCACAATACACATAGAAAGAATCCAGACACGTTATTTAAGATTATTTTTATCCACAAACTGTAAGTTTTACAAACTTTGTAAAACAGAAGTGCTTTTTAATAAATCTGTTTTTACGGCACATCTTTCATGTTTTAAATGTCTTAATTCACAATAAATAATTATTGAAAAAACTACACTTGGAATACACTTAATAGCCAAAAATAGCTTTTTTAAAACATGCATTTTAAAAAATAATTTTAATATGGTTGAGCGAGAACTTAGTGTTATTTTGTCTATTAATGTTGGCTGTGATCCAGAAGACTTGTTGCTCGGAATACGTGTGGATATAGTCTTAGACAAACATAAAAAAACACTTTGCAAGTTTCTAACATTTTGTGTGTTCTGAACTGGTTAGGGGATAAAGCCCCTTCTAGGGCATTATGGCACAGGGTTATTCTGGAATATGTCTCATTGGCTTTCTTAACCTCTGCAGTTAAAGATGTCATATTTCATAGAAGATAGGACCCTTGCTTAAGATATATGGGTTTAGATGTATCCGCTTTTCTTATTAGAGGTTTTGTTTAATACGAGTTTTTATGAAAAGGGGGGGAGGGAGGGTAAAAAAAGAAATTGTGTAGTATATTGAAGTACAAATACGTAAAGCATTTTGATTGTGTGTCTTGTCTTTTATTTCTCTCTTACATTTTTTTAAGGAAGTGGTGAGCCATAATAGGGTTTTTTTCTGGTTTGTATATGTTTGTAAAATGTTTAAAAAATTAATAAATACAGATTAAAAATAAAAACTGCAGATTTGCGGCAGCCATCCACATACAGTATTATCCCCACATTGATTTTTCAGGAAATTCAAATCTTATTCTAAAGCATATGTCTCTTGTAAACAATAAAAATAGAAAGGCTTAAATATATAGTAGAACAAAGAAACAAGATTATTTTCTACACCTTTAAGTGCAATATATAAAACTGGCAAACATGAGATTGTAACATTACAAAAATGGTGCAACCAGGGCCAACACGGATGGCAGCTACTCATGCAGGACATGAAGTCTGCTTCTGAGCTTTTCATTCCAGATTCCATACAGAAAATAATTCTGGATTGCGCTAATTTAGAAGAAAGGTGTGTTTTTGGAGCGAGGTGAGAGGAGCCAAACCCATTAACATGCCTACTTTGGGGTTCTTATCCTTGCTGGAGGATAAGATGGAGATTCCAATCCACCGGGTATCCCTGTGGGATGCAGAAACGGGCAGAGAACTTTTCCTGATGTGTTGTATAGACTGATATGGTTCAGCTTGTGTTGTATAACCTGACCTGAATGGGTAAAATGAATGGGTCTAGTTCAAAGAAAAAAAAATCAATAGTTAAGAAAAACCTTGCTTTATTAGTAAATGTGTTGACTTTTTCCCACTCATAAAAATATAATGAATTTTCTTTTACATTTTTTTTTTTTTTTTAATTAAAAAAAAAAAAAGAACGAGTAGAACTTTAATTCATAAATGTGATCTAACAAACATAAGGGCAAATATTAACATAAATCCTGTTTTTGTTGGTAAAACCCTCAAGGTATTTCTAGTGCAGGAAGAACTATCGTCATTCGTCAGTTGGCATATGACACAGCCCTTTTCCTAAAGAACAGCTTTAAGATGCCTGTAGCTATTGAAGTATTGGAGTTACAGTATTTACCAAAGCATCTGGCCTCCAAATAAATCTGAAGAAATGTAAACTATTAGCTATTAAAAACTGCGATGTTGATTCTATGTAAAAACACTGTTACCTAGATGAAAAGCAGAGATGTTTTTAAAAAAAAATGTAACCTAGTCAATGAAAATGTAATCAGTGGCTAATAAGAGATCTCTCTTTAAAAGGTAAAGTTCTAGTTTCAAACGCTGAGGGCATTTCTAGATTAACATATACAGTACTGCACTGTCTTTATATGTAGATCCCCAAAATGATAGCTAAGATACTTTTTGTGTATCTTATCCACCACACTTTGTGTGGAAAAACCGAACTCATTATTTGGAGAAATATGTTATGATGAAAAAAGTACAGTAATTGTGGTCTGGACTTTTTGGACCTTTCTACCTTGAATTACACTTTTAAGACTAATTGGATCAGACATTTTTTGCTGGCTTGGTCTCTAATTTATAAGCACAACTAAATTCCTCATAGATTTTTTTCTTTGGAATTTATTATACAAATCAAAACCCTTTACTTTCAACGGTGGTTTAATAATAATATTCACTTTTAGGCATTTGGCAGACGCTCTTATCCAGAGCGACTTACAAAAAGTGCTTTAAAGTTTACATTATTGGATACATACTTACACTGGGTTAACTAGGTTAATAACTTAGTGCCATTAGTCAAACACAACTGGAAAGAGGGTTCTTTTGGTGTTAAGGGGGTGGTCAGCTTTACAATTATAGTGAATTTATCCAGCACTATGGTCTTCCCATTTCTCCAAAAGACATTCCAATAGTTTTTGGTGCTTTCAGGGGGCCCCCGGCCCTGCTGTAGAAACTTTAAAGGGAAATGGGTGCATGGGAGCCTACTTTTTGAAAGCCCACTTAGGCCCTCCTATTATGGTCCTGGCTTCTGGCTACCAGGGGGTCCTAGGGAGGATGGGGGCTTTGGGGGCTTTTAGAGGGCCCTCTGATTATGAGGGCCCTACTAGGAGGCCCTAGGGAGGAGGGTGTAGTGTACCTTTAGAGGGCCATCTGATTACAAGGGCCCCTACCATGGGGCCCCTGGCTTCTGGGGGTAGGGGAGGGGGGCGTGTTAACAGCCTTACAGAAGGCCCTCTGACTAGGGAGCGGTAGCATGGTGGGATGCGCAATTTGTTTTTTTTGCTTCAATCTGTATTATAGTATGCTTGCCCTTCTAAATCTATATGGCATATAGTAAAAGAACGAAAAGTAATGTAATAAAAGTAGATCTACAATCGCAAATTTAAACTGTTAGAGACTTCCATGAGCCGGTAAGAAGACAAAAGGATCACACAGCTAACGACAACATTAACTGTAGCTTTGAAGTTTTAAGGTAGGACAATAGGTTTCATTAATCGCGAAAGTTTTTCCCAGGGGCCCACACAACCCATAATCCGTCCCTGACTGGGAAAGCTTGTTTTTCAGGACGGCTTAAAAACCAAAATCAGATTATTCGTTCTTTGTTTCAACAAGATATTGTATGTACTCCTCCTGCTGCCCCAACTAATCACCAGACTCAAGAAAAACATTGAAATAAACTGCATATTTTACAAAGATTAAACTTTGGTACACCTGTTTTGGAGGAAATTATCCTGTTTTATTATTGATAACATTTACCCTCAGTTTACGCTGTTCAGTGGAAAAGTGTTTTGTTTGGTTTTGTTACCACTGGAAGAAATGATTTGCTCTCAGATGTACTTAATTAACTTGATTTCTGATTTTGGCCAAATTCTATATTCATAAATCAAAAGTTTTAAAGAAACTGCCAAGTTTTTTTAAGTTGAATGTAAATATTAAACAGTATGGTGAATCTGTAGCGTTTGCACTAATAGTTGCACACACAGTGATTGGGGGCGTGGTTCGGCACAGGGGTCTGTGGTACACAGGTGTTATGCGCTAAAGTGCCCCCCTGCCACGGATTGCCCCCCTACATAATCTTTATCAAATATTATATTAGGACATACATTCAAAGGTTTATTATTATCAAATATATTATTACTATTATAATTAACCCTCGGCACGTGACAGCCGTCGAGACGATTAATACAAATCTCCCAAAATGATTATTTTATGGCACATTTATTTTATAGGGGTTTGTCAATGTACAAATAACAAATTATTTATCACAAATTACACTAAATAAATATTGTTTGTGGTGAAAAATAACAGGAAACGATTTTTATTATAAAATAAGCAATATAAAAATATACATTTTGTATATGAAAAAATATATATAATTTATATATTTTTTCCCTATACAACATTTTTTATATTGCTTATTTTATAATTAAATTTGTTTGTTATAATTTGTAATTTGTAAACCATAAACCTATGAATTTATGTTCTAATATATTATTTGAAAGAGATTATGTAGGGGGGGCAATCTGTGGCAGGGGGGCAATTTAGAGCATAACACCGGCAGTGTCAGTGTCGAGCATCTAACGGATCTTCTTCAGCTTCTCTCCTGCGGACACAGAAAAGCGGTTTTAATATTTTTGTAATATTCAATACAGATATTTGTAATATAAAATAGAGATTTTTGTAATATTAGTAATATTAAATACATCGCAGTGAGAAATCCTGCAGTTGCCCCGCGGATCATTTGACAAGACCCCGTCAATCAGGTTTGTTCTTTCTGTCCTCCCGGATCTTTGATGCTGGTGAGATTTCACTCATGTTTAAAGTTTGATGACCACAAACACAGCTGGCTTTTTCTACGTGTTTTCAGATGCATGGCCGTAACTTTTACTTCTAAATCCTTACGTTATTACAGTGTCTTTTTTGCAAGCTTAATGTTTATTCAGGTTTACACTTTGCTTACTTAGTTTGTTTAGGCATCAGTTAAATCTGTTCAATCTGTGTTTCTACTGCACTTTGCACCTGTGAACTGTTAAAGTTGGAGCTGTTCAGGTTCACAAGCAACAATGTGCAGGCAAACAGTGCCATTTCTTTTGCACTAACCTGGACATGTTTCGAAACTTTCTGACACTTGAATGCATGCTGCTTTAAAGTTAGAGTTGATTTGGTGTAAGCACGTGATTGTGGTAAACAATAGTGTTTTCTTTTCCACTAGGCTTTGATGTATTTTGTCTTGGACTGCCTTAAATGTGAATGCGTGATGCTTGTAACAGAGCTACCAACTATCATGATAATTCAGACAGCCATAATAGTGCATCCCAGATCAACAATCTGCTATATATATAATGTGTGTGTGTGTGTGTGTGTGTGTGTGTGTGTGTGTGTGTGTGTGTAAAACCGAAATTGGTGTAAAACTGTTTGTATGGGTGAACGTGCAATGTTTGCCCAGGTGTTCCTCACTGAATGTAAAAGTGTCATCATAACCCTTCATGTCATACTAGGGGCATGTCACAGGCGTTCTTCACCAAATGTAACAGTAGGCAGTGTTGTCTATGACGAAAAGAGATCCATCAGGCTGAGCTCATGCTGTGGGTAATCTGCACACGGTGAAATCACGTCTAACCTTTAATATTATAAAATAAATGCAAATACAATTACAGACTGCAGCTACTGTAAGTTACACAAGGGCTACAAGGGTGAGTGAGGGTGAACGTCACAGTGGCGTAGTATTGTCCAAAGAGGGAAATTCATGTGAATATTTACAGCGACATTAAAATATTTGCATGGAGTTTAAATATGAAGCTCGTTCTATATTTATAAGGAGTTTTCTGGGCACCAGGAAAACAGAACCTGTATTATTCTGTATGTTAAATAAATAAATCAGTTATGCAGGATTTGCCTGAATCTGAGCAGAGAGTAGAGCCCTATACACTTCAGAATTCACCCATCAATTTTTATCAGCACTCTGGTCATCATTAACCACCAGTGACCCGGTTCCATTGGCAGCCGTACATGCTTACAGTCGGTGAGGAGCGTCTGTGACATGCCTCCACCATGTTCGACAGGTGATGTAGTATGTTTTGGATCATGAGCTGTTGTTTGATTTGGCAGGATGTTGGGTTCTTCTTCACCATGGACAGAATACTGCAGCCATCCACTTTACTTGGCTTCTATGGTCTTTTGCTCTGCTTAATTTTCTCTTTTTAAGAATGCTCCAAACCGTGGTATTTTGGCCACTACGAAATGTTTTTGCTATCTCTCTGATGGGGTTTATTTTCTGATGGGATATATGACTTCAATTGGCTGTAATTCCTAAATGGTTAATGCCACACTTTTGTCAAACCCCTTGAAATAAAGCTGGAAGTTTTATTGTATTTCATTTCAAATTCAATGTGGTGCTGTACAGAGGCCTAATGTAAAAAACAACTTATCATTGTTTCAAACTTTATTGGCCTGACTGTAGATTGGATAATACTGAATAAGGAGAAGGGGGGGCTGGGGCTAACAAGCTTAGCTTTTAGCAATGTGTGTTAAGCGATCTGGCAACCAGTGTGTGTGTGTGGGTCTGATTGGTTTGCTGTTTCAACATCATTTAGTCAGTGGGAGGAAAAGCAGCTTCACTTTACCTCAGATGTGAAGTACTAATAGACTTTATTTGCATTTTTTATGCTACGTGATGCCTGTCTCCGTGAATGCCATGATGTACAGACTGAGAACATCGCGTGGGAGGAAAACTGAGCTAAAATCCTGAGAATGCTGTCGTGGATCCTGCAACAGCTGGTGAGTTACACTTTCCTGGCTTGCTGGTATTTAATTGGTAGAATTTATTTATATTTTATGTAGAACTAGTGGTTTACTTGCGATAGAACACCTTTGTGATAAATTAGAGCGGAGACTGCGAGCAAGGCCTTCTCGTCCAACATCAGTGTCTGACCTCACGAATGCACTTCTGGAAAAATAGTCAAATATTCCACTAAACACACTCCTAAACCTTGTGGTAAGCCTTCACAGAAGAGTTAAAGCTGTTCTCGCTGCAAAGGGGGCGGGGCCAACATCATATTAAAACCTATGGATTAAGAATTGGATGTTACTTAGGTTTATATGCATGTTAAAGCAGACGAGCGAATACTTTCGACAATCTAGTGTACAGTGTATGGGGGGTGGAGGCGGGGGCTCGTTGATTAAGGTGTTGACTTGCGGACCAGTTGGTGGCCAACGTCGCTAGATGGCCACCGTTGGACTCTTCATCCCCAAGTGCTCAGATACAATCGGGCATTAAGCTGGCAACTCGAACCTGTAAATAACTGCCACAGAAACGGATGTATATCCATTTCCCCATGTGTCAGGCGGCATGTAGATGGAGCCAACTCGTATATTATATAGATTCATTGCTTCAGTAATTCATGCAAAGGGAGCCCCAACCAAGTACTGAGTGCTGTACATGTTCATACTTTTCAGTAGTCCAACATTTCTGTGTTAAAAATCTCTCTCTTTTTTTTTATTAGTCATAAGTAGTATTCTAATTTTCTGAGAAACTGAAGTTTGGGTTCTTATTAGCTGTAAACCATAATCATGAAAAAAATAAAGAAATCAACAAATATATCAGTCTGTGTGTGATGAATCTATATAATATATAAAGAGTTTCACTTTTTAAATTGAAATACTGAAATAAATCAACTTTTTGATATTCTAATTTATTGAGATGCACCTGCATGTGTGTGTTTGTGTATATAATATAAATAGAGAGACAGAGATTTAACATTTAAGGAGGGAATATTATGTCTTTAAAGGGTTTTAATTAGCGTTAGCTGGCGAAGATGGAGAGTGTATCGTTTTCTGAGTGCCAGCACAACTTGCTTCTTTTTAAAACCGAAAATTTAGCTAAAATCAAATAGTAAATAAAAGATATGTGTTAGCCTTTTCTGTGGCATTTCTCTGACCTACAGTACACTAACTTTCCTTATGATGTCACACTTGAATGGGTTCATTTATAAAATGAAACGGTGGTAGATTTTATATCATTCATGCATCATTTTTATTAAAGCGAATCCAACATCGCATAAGCTTGAGTAATACAGACAGACAGACAGACAGAACTTTATTGATCCCGTGAGCAAAATTATTGTGTTAAAGTAGCGACAGGTTACAGCTACAGTAGTATGGGGGGGGGAGGGGCAGAATGTAACTGTAACATATTAATTAATACAGAATTGCAGACGCTACTTCAAGAAAACAGAGTGCAAACTGGCAATTCAACATAAGAAAAAGAGATGAAATGTGCGAATTGTCAGTGTATGTGTGTAAAGTGACTGTGAATCATGTGATCTGTATATGAGCTGCTGTTGTCTTCGGTTACATGGAGGTGAGTGGTTATAAAGTGCATTGGCGAACGGTAGGAATGATTTCCTGAACCAGTCTTTGCGAGAGCGAAGCTGGATCACTGTGTTAGAGAATGAACTCCGCTGCCTCTGTATGGGATCATGTAGTGGGTGGGATGGATTTTCCATGATTGACAGGAGTTTGTTCAGTGACTTGTTGTCCCGTCACAGAATGTAACAGTAGGCAGCTTCATCATCAACTTTCACGCATTACTGTGAGAAAAATCTAACTTTGTGTTCTTTGTTGCCTATAGTATCTATGCAGAGAATTCTTCATTCGTATGGTAGGTACACTATTATATTTATTCGGTACATTGTGTATTTGCAAAAAGACCATTTTTACTACTCATAGGATGTGTAAAAGTAATATTATAAAATTCATTGTAGTTCTGCTTGAGACGTTTGAAGAATGAACAGATGGAAGCAGACTTGGTGAGTCGACTTTTATTCTTATAACTTTTTTTTTCCTCTTCATTTAAATGCATGCATCCTGTGTTCAGGCCCGGAGTTGCAGGCAAAACTGCAATAATGGGGTCATAAAGAGAAAAAGGCAAAAAACAAAAACCTTTAGCACATTTCAGGTGCATTATATTATGTGGCATTATACTGTATATGAATGTCTTCACAAGTTTTAACCCAGATAATTAAGAATAAAAAAGAAGAACTGTTAACGCATAAATAACTGACAATAAAAACAACCGGGTGACAAATGTAAACATTGTAATGTCCAGACAAAAACAGAGCTTGCCGTTACAACTTGTCCTGAGAATCTAGTAGACACTTCAACATCTGGCCAGTGAGGACACAGTGGTGTAACCTTCAGCCAACAGCTGCTGGCTAATGATGAAGCAGCCCTGGAACACCTGCCCATGCAGTACGTTTGTGCCAAAAGGCCAAACGTAAAACTATCGATTAAAGTGAAAAAAGCTGAGAAGGGAAACTGAAAGGTTGCAGCAAAAGTTAAAAACTGAGAAAGTAAAAAAAAAATCAGCAGCAAAACTGCACCGCTTTATTTATTTATTTATTTATTTGCATTTATTGTTAGCTTTTTGTTTGCATTTCAATGCATTTTTTTTTTTAAAACGTCCTTGATTAAATATGACATTGAATTTCCATGATCTTAGATTTCAGGCTTTTTTTTTGTTTGTTTATTCACTTATCATTTCATACACCCTTGCCAATTAAACAGAGCTGCTGTGTGTGTGTGTGTGTGTGTGTGTCTGTGCCCTTTGCAGCAATTTGATGACTAGGCCTGATTTTCATGTAATTCTGTTAGAGACAAACCCAATTTTGACTAAAATAATAATAATAATAATAATAATAATAATTGGGGGTGCACCGAAATTTTCGGCCGAAAATGGCATTATCGGTTTTGGGTCAAAATAAAAAAACACGGCGAAAACGCAAGACAAAAATGAATTTCGCCACATTAGGTTTTATTCACGCTCGAGCTGTGATCACGCATCTGCCCATCAAAGGCCAAAAGCATGTCCGAGGTATGGAAGTATTTTAAAGTTTCAGATGAGGACATAAAAGTTGCAATATGCACATTTCCGCATCTCCGATCCGCAGCGGTGTTGGAACAAGTGCAGCCTCACAACTAGTGACTAAACCAGAAGCGACAATCCCCTTGACTACTGGCGCTCGAACAAAGACCGCTTTCCATTGCTTGCACGGGTTGTACAGCACAGACAGTGCGAGACAATTCAGTGCAGCATCTCATGTTCTTAATGAGAAGAGGAACCGTCTCTCCAACCGAAAAGCTAAGCAACTTTTGTTTCTAAAGAAAAACCTGCCATGTTTACTTAAATAAACAGCAGTCCAACTTTCTGCAGTAAAATTTGTGTAGCACTGCACAACTGTTTCCTAAAGCTACATAGGCATGTTGTTTACAGTTTGAGTTTGGGTTCTGTTGCTGTTTGTGCACTGTTGTTTTGCATTGTTTTATATATATATATATATATATATATATGCATCACTAATAGTAATATCTAATTTAATTGGACATGCCACATCTTTCAATGACAGTAAAAAGATATTCTATACAGTAAAAGCTTAAGGCCCTTATTGACAATGTTTTTGAGAATAAAACAAAAAGACCCTCTACTCCAACATAAAAAAACCTCATCAAAACTATGAAGCATGGTGTAAGGAGGTGCTTTTTTTCCTGCCTAATGCAACAAACTCTTGCAATAATTGAGAAAACATCCATGCATCCATTGTCTCTACCGCTTATCCTGTGTGGGGTCGCAGGGGGTCTGGAGCCTATCCCAGGAAACTTAGGGCACAAGGTGGTCATCCTTTGCAGGGGCCAAACAGACTTTTTGAAAAGGCCATATTATATTAGTTGTTTAATAAACCTTTGTTGTGTTCAAGCACTGTTTTTGACACTTTTCTTTGTTTAACAGACTTTCTCAGATGTAGAAGTATTCCGCCTGGAACGGAGTGAAACCGATGCTGAAGATGAGAATGAGTATGAGTATAGGTAACATGCCTCCTTTTTCTTTTATTCAAATGGTGAACAAATTAGTACCATCTAGGAGAAGCAGATTTCTTGTCCAGACTTCTAGGTTTTTAACCATAATGCTCAGCCGGCAAGCTGATTTAATAAGACTAACAAAAAACTAAAAAGTTTTTGTGTTTCTATTGACTTGCAGTTGAAACCAGATATTTATATACACTTCAGAAAAAAACACAAAACCTGTTTTTTTTACTTTTTTTTCTTTAATGTCAAACATTAAATCAGGGTCAACTTTTTTTGCAATAAATATTAACATATTTTTTGCATTTGTTAAATGTCAGAATCAAGCGAGGGGGAATTTCTTTTTCATCAAAGTCAGAAATATACATACACCAAGTTTAAAGTTATTGTGTCTTTAAACAAAATGAAAACTCCAGATGGTTCCATTCTGAGCTTAAGAAGCTTCTGAAGGGTTAATTAATTCCATTTGATTTAATTGGTGCCACACCTGTGGATGGATGTAAAGACACACCTCAAACACAGAGCCTCTTTCTTTGACATCATGGGAAAATCAAGAGAAATCAACCAAGACATCGGGAAAAGGATTGTGGACCTCCACAAGTGTGGCTCGTCCTTAGGTGCAATTTCCAGATGCCT